>NW_017728910.1:10037148-10052691 GCF_001723895.1 Crocodylus porosus | reverse complement strand
GCCAGTGTAGCACTGCCGAGCCTATAAGGATGCTGCAGGTTTTTCCTCCCAAGGTGGAGAACCTTGCATTTTTCAGTGTTAAACACCATCAGGTTTATTGATGCCAGTTCCTGACCAAGTGCATCAAAATCCAGCATGGATACTGTTGCATATAGATATACATTCAAAGTTTGCCTCTCTAACTTTTATACTGTACCCTATAGTAGATAGGGTATTTCTGAACTCTGTAGCTATACCTTTAGTAGTAGTTTGACTACTACTGTTATTGAGTGTTCATCTAGTACTATTGCTAAGAAGCATGGCATCCTACCCTTACTCTTTACGTATACTCATCTAAAAGTGAGGCAATGGAGCAATTATGTGGGTATCCCCTGCTTCTACTTTTAAGCACGTGAGATAAAAATATAAAGACTAGTGATAAGGGACGCCTTCAATGTCTCATTCCCAGGTTTGGCAAGTGTAGAAGGTGAAGCAAAAGGGGTGGGCCCTGCTTCTCTGTGGTGCACTCAGAGGGTACATAAAAGCATTACATTTAGGTAATGTAGATTAGATTTAGCTAATGGAGATTAGGGCAATCTAAATACCCCAGTGTACAAACATTCATAAGGTTTAGGTCACCCGGAAACTGGTGTGCCAAATCTGAAGTTAGTTCACCTCATAGGTGAACTTAATTTTGACTGGTTTAGAGCTAATTTGACCTAGCGAACACCTGCATGCTATTTGCCACAGGCCTAGGAATATGCTCTTTTTAACCACCTCAATCCTGGCTAGGGTATTGTTTTCCCCCCCTGTAACTAACCCCCCCAAGCTAGGCAGCCACTTCCCACAGACCTGCCAATGCCCCCTGTACCCATTATCCCCCCTCCCCACAACTTGCCATCCCTTCCTCCCCCAACTTACTTATTTCTGGCTGTGCACACCTCCTCCCAACAAGTGGCAAAACTCTTGCATGCTCAGGATCTTGACTCAGATGTAGGAAACCAGAACTGGGTCCTACAAACACTTGTTTATATCCAAAAATGCTGCAGCAGTGGTAAAGACTTACCACTTAGAGACTGAGAACTAGAAACTGTGACCTAGGTTTGCTAAGTTCTGATTGGCTTAGGAGTGTGTGTTTATTCTAGAAGGGATAAATCAGACAAGGTTATGTCATGGGGTTCTACACCATATCATAATGACAATTACTTTCTTTTGGACCAGTTAGGTCTTTTTATTTTTATGGCAACTGGTAAGCTTGGTACAAGAGAAAATAGACGCTTGCATATGAGGTTCAAAGTGAAACAGCATTTTAGGGATTTCTCCCTCATTTGAAAATGCTATAATTTTTTAAGACTAAAATATGCAACATAAAATTATAATATTTTATATTATAAATACTCTCTACCAGCCAGCCTTTACATTCCAGCAGCCACCCTTTTACAAACACACAAAGCAGAAAAACAGATGGGGAACTGCAGGTGGAACCTATAATGACCAGCCTGAGAGAGCTGGATGGAGACTTGAAGAACAGTCCTAGCCTGAAACTGAGAAGTGACATTGTAGGAAACCTCCTTTCAAGATATCTTAACCAAAATGGATCTGTACCATTACTACACACAGAATGAATTTCTGCTGCACACATTATTTCTACATTATATACCACAAGGACAACAAATAGGGGGAAAAAAGTGTTTTGACATATACCACTCAAGTGTGAAAGTAACCTTTAGCTTTAATGGTTTATTCAGGAACTATCCTGGTGTTTTTAATTAGCTAATGCCTCACTAAGAACTGCAGTCCCCAAAAGAACATAATAGTTCCATAAAATGGCTCTGTTTTAATTTCTCCAGTTTTAATGTAGCACACAATCTCCAGTTCTACATCCCAACTGTAATTAGCAAGGATAATTACTGAAACTGTATGAATAGTAGTTGCAGCTGCTATGATAAGAACATTTAGTGTAGTCCTAAGTACATTACCAATATTACAAAATGTATTATGAAGAGAGGACTAGATTCCAGTGCTACTGAATACACAGAGGACTTTTAAAGGGGGGAGGGGGAGGAAGGAAAGATTCTTTTTTATTTGGGAAAAGCGTGTCTTTTCAATGCATTAGATAATTCTCAGAGTAAAACAATATACATAATTAAATATAATGCTATAGCTATGATAGAAATTGGGGTATAAATAAATATATGAGCGCTCAAAAAATTAATGCAGTAACTTAAAAATGAAAATGAAAGTGAAGGAAGTTGTGTCTGGGAGATATATCAATACAAAATATTTTCCTCAAAATAGAGAAATGATACTATTATAAAAAAAAAAAAAAAAGCCCACTCCCCCCCAAAAATCTCCCCCCCCCCCTTCTGTTAAGCAGGAAATTTGCATATTTGGGATTTGGTTATTCAAGTGAATCAGCTAGTTAAAATTTTCACCAAGTACTTCAATTATCCTGATCTAAGAAAGCAGAGAAAACAATGAAAACTCTTCACCTGTCCATTGGTAACTTGGATTCTTGTTAGAGGTTCCATACATAGGTAAAGTATGAGTGGGGTACAGAGAATAAGTACATTGTTCCTTTATATCACTAACAGGAGGTTCAACAGAAGGATCTGTGAAGTTCTGAAATGAAATAGAGGGAGAGGGACAGAGTTATTCTAAGAATAATGCAGTTTTCCTTTTATTAGTTCCCAGGTCACCATTTGGAGAAAGCACCTTTTTTCTATCATTCTTTTTCCCACCACAAATCTTGCCACTTGTGCCATCAGAGCTTTGAGGTAGCGTGTTATAGATGTTCATTGGATTACCATTTAAGAACCCATAGCTGCTTGTTTCACACCACATAAAAGCTTCACAGACTCTTTGATTCCTCTTGTTATGAACTGTAGCTTCTGGTTTCATGAAGTTAGAAGTTGTATAAGATATTCTGCAGCTATTCAAAAATCCTTCAGTTCCTGCAGGAGACTTTCTGTTATCCAAAGGGACCTTTGGTTAGGTGCTGTAGAATCAAATTTGCATCCAATACTGAAAATATTATCTATGAAAAACTTAATAAAAACATTATTCTAGTTAGAAGTGGTGACTAATATTAAATGCTCCCCCTGCCCGAAGGTCTTAAATTAAGGTGTGCCACGTAATGAAAAAAAATAAACAATTGCAATAAAAGGTGACCAAATTGCAATAGAATTTATGTTTCCACAATATTATCTATTTTTTTGGTGAATGCATCTTATATATCAGAAGATGTGGTACTTTTCATAGAGCTACCATAAACCATAGCCTATGTACACTCTAAACATCTCTGGAGGATTCTAGGGAAGTAGAGCTGGAAGGGACCTCACAAAGTCATTTAAGCCGAGGCTCAAGGCAGAATTATCTGTGACTAAACTTTCCAGCCAAGTCCATCTAACCTGGTCATGAACATTTCCAGGGTTATAAATTCCATGACATCTTTAGGTAGCCTGTCCCACTGCTTGACCACCCCCGTAGTCAGAAAGATATATTTTGCAATGATGAAAGTAATTCCTAATAAGAGCATGGGGAAAAATATTTTGCTTTTCCTGAACCCAAATATAAAAATAGGCCTTGCATTAAAACAAGTAAGCAAGAACCAATCAGAATAAACACCTACTCTACAAAAATACTACAAAAATGTATATATTATACAGGAAAAGAGCCCTTCATCAGGGACCAGCTGGGGAGGGAATAGGCTCTATTGTATGGAGTAGGAATGACTTATTCCCTACGGTGGCCACTTGTAACTTGTTCAAGAAAAGCCACAGAAATTTGTACAAAGATCTGTCAGTCCCCTATGAATACCATTTACTATATAATCTTGGGTCACTGGAAGGCTAATTTACTCACCCCCTAAGCCTTATCCTCATGGAGAAATAGGTAAAAAGGAAAGGCAAGACAGTTGCAAATTTGAGCAACAAACTTCCCAGCACCATTGCAAGGGAGATCCAAAGCAAGGGAGATCCATTCTGAGATTGGATCCTCATTTTCCTCCAGAATATCGCTTTCTCTCTCAGAAAGAAAAAAGAAGAAAGCACTGCTGGCCTAGCAGTCAACATGAGAAATCTCACATTTAATGCATCTTTTTTCAGTAAATTAAATTTCTGACTGGAACAGAATAAATCAGAATAATAATGGGAAATGTCTCACAGCTGTAATGATGGCTTTACTGCCACAGCTCCCTGGTACAAAGGTGGCATTGCTCTTTGAATATCCACTGCATGTGTGTCTGCTGAAAGTAATTATAATGGCAACAACTGCATGCAGCAAGGTTTTCCTATCCTCTGAATCACTGTAATGAATGCAGCAAAACGTGATTAACGTAAAAAATGCTGGAGCCAACCCTGAAAACCCAATTTTTTGTATATATAAAGAGTTTGCAAGAAATTAATGGGATTACAGACTCTGCATATTTCATAGATAAATCCCACTTCACTGTCACCCAAATGCCAAATGCAAATTGATATTAATCTGTTGCAGCACAGGGGTAATGAAAGACAGGTCTTTTAGATCTACTTTGCTAAAAGCAAACACCTGGATGTTTTCTAAAACACAAAGCACAGTCGATGACTAAAAGTTCAATAGATATATATTGTAGTTAGTTGCCTTTGCTGTCATTTTCATTTCACTGGTAGTCAAATACATACATCAAAATCCTGCGCATTCACATTAAAACCAATACTGACAAGAGGCATCTTACTTTTCCCCTTCTTTTCATCATAGCACAGCTTTGGAAGTAGTGGCATTTAATTTTTTGTTTTACAGCTCAGTAAAACTTGCACTGTTGCATGCACTTGTTCATGTCTCTCTCAATGTCTTTGTAGAAGGCAGAGAAATGTGTAATACTGTTACATTCTTAAATTATACATTAATACAATTGAGTTCTTTAAATGAGAATAACAACTCCTTTTTAATTTTGACATGCCATATAGCCTCAGTTGCTGCTTCCAGGTTTGTGGCTGAAGCTCTTTCTGCAGGCACACTATTTTCTTCATAAATAGAGACCAATGCACTTCCCTAATAGGAAACTTTACTTAAATCAGGATTGCAGGGCTCAGCCTAAAATATTGTGCCTACCGCCTCAAGTCTTGTTCCAAAGGCCTTTCCTGTTCATTGCTGTAAGGCATTTGGTATTGCTTTTGGGTCATATAATTATTTATTGTATTTAAGTCCTTTACACAAATAGTCTTTTAAAAAGTACAAATGGAGGAAAAACTCTTCACTTCAATTTTGCAAAGATATAGGAGGGAGGATAGAGAAAGGAAGAAGAATCAAAGATTTCCCCTTATCTTTATAATACATTCTGTTAGACTTTCTGTACCTCATTTTGTCCACCTATAATTTCAACATAAGATTTAGTATCTTTACTTTAATGGGGCAAAACTAGCCAAACTAGCTTTTAAAACAATTTCCATGTACAGGATACTTATCCTGAAACTTTCAATGGCTCATTTTTAATCTTTTCAATTTATAGCATAAGTCTAAAAGTGGTAACTGAAACTATACTTCCTGTTAATTTTTTTTAAAAAAGTTATTACTCTGTTTTTAAATAAACTAAACTTCATTAATGTATTATTTAGGAATATAAACTATAATGATGATCCTACAACACCAAAACAATATGAATTTTCCCAATTCTAAGGTCCAGATTCCTTTTTTGACCCAGCAACTCAGAATAGGTACCCTGAAAAAGATTGGGGCATAAACAAAAATAGAGAATCATAGAATTGTATATTATGGGTTTCCACGATAAACTTCAACTATGATAGTTGCTGAGCATCATATTAACTCTGAAAATAAAAAAGTAGGTAGGTAAGAAAAAAGATGGTCACATGAGTATGGTTAATCTTTAAAAAAAAAAGAAAGTTTAAATTCAAGAGTAAGTGATGGGAGATCAAGTATTCAGGAGGTTGAAATTGTGCTGAACCTTTCCTGCTTTATTTCTGGCTGAAAGTATTAGTTTTACTTATAACTATATATTCTCTCTCAATTTATACCAGCTGTATTACATATTAGGAATTGTAGTTCCTACATAATACACAAGATAGACATCAAGGCTAGGTACAGAAGTTACACATAAACCAGTTTAAATCATCAGAATCTGGTTTAACAGAACATACGTTCAGTGCACATAAACCAGTTTCAAAATGGCTGAAACTGGTTTAAGATAAACTTGGTTGAATGTAGTATCCAACATAACTGATTTTGGTCAAACTGGCTTATAAAACTTCTGTTCCACACCCCTTCCTCGTTCAAGTTAAAACACCTAAGCACCCCAACATGCTTTCCAGGGTTAGGCTGGGCTGGGCTGCCTGTCCCAGCAGAGAAGGCTCGTGGGGGGAGGAAAGGGAGAGGCAGAGACTGCCCCCCAAGGCAAACCCTGGCTGGGGGCTGGGGTCAGGGCCAGGGTGATGGTTTAATTTCCTTTCCCCTGAGTATAGAGCTGGTCTGTCCTACCTTGCCCTGTTAAAAACTTACTGCTGCCTGCAACCGTAGGCTACAAGTTCCAGAGGCACCTGGAAGCAGGAAGAAGAAATGATGATTAACCCTGAAGGGTCCTGCTGCTGTGATTCTGAGCTGCAAATCCAAGAGACCTCAGGAGCAGTAGGCAGAGGAAGTGAACACATAGTCCATACTTGCCATGTGTCACAGAGCCATGCTCTGGCACCCCCTGGCATCTGGCCTCAGCTACTGCACATATGTGGCTGCATTACCCGAATCAAACATGAATGTCTGTCCACTTGTTTCTTACTTTAATCTCTGCAGTTTAGACCAACCTGCACAAGCTGAATCAATTCAGCCTTGGGCTTTTTGACTAGGGTGCATCCAGATGAATACACACGTATGCTTCCCTGAGGACAAATAGCAGCAATACATGTTTCCCTGGAGACAACTAGCAGTGGCACATGCAGGGATGTTTCCCAGGGACAACTAGCAGTGGCACATATTTGAAGGGGGGAAAATTGCACCTGAGCTGGCCCCAGCAGCCTTACCTGGAGTCTTGGAGGCCTCCTGGGGCTGCAGCATCAGCAATTCAAGTGCATGGAGCCTGGCCAGAATCCACAGTGTGGATCTGGCTGGCCAGGTTCTGGTTCTGGGTGGTGCAAGCTGCTACCATGTGCTCCTCGTTGCTTTTTTAATGTGCATTTTACCATTTCCTGGTATCTAAATTTGGCCTGTGCTGCATATTTGCAGCATGGAAAACCAAATCACATGCATGGGGTGCATTTTGCATCACCTCAAAAGGCTTTTGAGGATTTTGTGGATGCACTCCTAAGGCCTCAGCTACTGTAATTCAGAAGATATGCATTGGCTTTAAAACAGAGGTACATTTCTGCCTTAGATTATCTTGGGGAAAAAAAACAAACAAACATGAATTCAAGACAATTTTATGTATGGAAGAGCTACAGGATTAAAATTCTACCTGTAGTAGTGACCATATTTTGAACTGGATTTCCCAAAGATGGTACAAATACTTACTACTAATATTCATTTCTACAGTCTACGTCCATGACTACAGTCCTTATTCTGCCAACAAAGGGACATCTACAAATTGGAGCATTTTATTAATTTATTTGAAGGAGAATGTCAAGTCATGCCATTGTCTATTCTACACAGGCTTATCCATGCTATCACAAAGCAACTGGATGTACTAAATCTGCATTATATTCAGGATTTGAATAGATGAAGGCAGTTTTTCCAGAGATGGCTACACAGCTGGTTTCACTGTCCTCATTACATTAAAGGGTCATTGAATGATTGACCTTTCATCTTTCAGATATTTGTCTACTGGAATAGAGGCAATAGCTGTGCTGCTGCTCTCTAAGATGAAGAAGAAATCAGCACGTTGTCTATAGGACCAATTGTGGTGACTCATGCTCTACTAACCATTGTTGCTGCAGATGCCACTATTTTTTCAGTCTCTTTTGCTCTCAGCTGATCCAATGTTTCTCTAAGAATTGTGAAGAGGTGATTTGTTTGCATATGGTAGCAAAGGCATAAGAAGTGTATGCAACATTGTCAGAGATCATTTTATTTCAGCGATTGAAATAATATTCGTTTGTGCTTTCTGAACTGTGATTTCTTCCTTAGCCCCAGATATGAAATATTTAAGCCCCACATGTCTTTTCCTGTCAACCGTTTCACTGATTCTAGAGTCTGAAGCTAACTTCAATGTCATGTTGCACATTAGGAATACTACTGCAGTAGCACCACCTTTGCATTCATGTTGTGTTCACATTTGTTTGAGAAAAAGGTGCAGGTTTCAGATAAGTGGAATCTCCTAACTAAAAATCACAATACCAGCTCTGACTTCTTAAATAACCATCTTGGGTGAGCAGAGGATGAAGCAAAATTAAATGAAATGTTCTTTTCCGAGTCTCTACCTTTTTTAGATTCTTGAAATACACGTTCAAACCGCACAGCCATTTCCTTTTTCCAGGGTACACTATATTACCTTATGTTTTATTAAGCCTAAACTTTCTCCTTAATTTTTACATGTTATTTGGATGGTGTAGCTGAGTCAGGATTTTTCTAACCACATTTTCCAAAAACTCTCTTGTGGTTCTGCAGTCCTACCTCTTATTCTGTTAAGCTTCAAAGACAGAACAACCCCCCTCCCCCCTCAAATTAAGGAACACTAAAAGTACAAGAAATTAAATGGTGAAATGACACGTGGGTTACATGTCATTTTCATTAACTTTTTCTTTCATGTAAGTTTAATATTTTCTTTCCTTCCTTCTTGTTAGTCTTTTTCAACAGTAAAGGCCCCATTATAATAAGGATTACATTAACAACCCGTATCCCAAAAAATGGTTCTAATAGATGTGAACAAAGGCTGACAAAAATCAGAGGTACATAAAAAGTGAAGCTATTTACCAGAAGTCACACACATCAAGTTAACAGCTGAGCTGGGAAGAGCGCCCAGGTTTTCTGAATCTCATCTCAACCTACTGCTCTATAGGTAGCACTCTACTACCCTAATACATGGACTAACACATTTTAGAAAATCAGAAGTCAAGTTGCACTCAAATAAGAATCTCTCTTTGTCAGGAGTGGTTACACAGAGGCACGATTATCATTCAAGTAGAAAGTTAAGGATTGGGAAAGGACTGAAATTGCCTCATATGCTGTGGAGTGACTTAACTGTTGATTCAGTTTCCACTCCGTGGTTGAGGCTGTCCCATGAAAGTTAACATTAAAAATAAATCCACCCTCCGCCTTCCCCCCCGCCCCCAGCATTTCAGTCGGCAGGCTGTTGGAAATCCCCTGACTTCGCCATTGCAGTTGAGAGGCTTCTTTAATGAGCCGGTCATTCTAAACAATGCAGGGAAATAAGGCAGGAGACATTTCAGGTGCTGTGCACAGTTTGCATAGATGAAGGATGGGGTCATAAGAAGTGATTTGAAACCAACTCCCTGCTACATTCATCAGTTGATACTGAAGTCTGAATGACAATGTGTTCTGTAGTTGCTTTACAATTCCTAAATATCTTCTATACAATATGGTATCTTGATGGAACAGGTAAATGACAAGCTGTCACATAAATAATCTGACAGTAACATAGGTCTAGGACTCAAACCTAAGTTTAAATGGGTTTAGGCTTAATAAAACGTAAGGTAATATAGTGTACCCTGGAAAAAGGAAATGGCTGTGCGGTTTGAACGTGTATTTCAAGAATCTAAAAAAGGTAGACTCGGAAAAGAACATTTCATTTAATTTTGCTTCATCCTCTGCTCACCCAAGATGGTTATTTAAGAAGTCAGAGCTGGTATTGTGATTTTTAGTTAGGAGATTCCACTTATCTGAAACTTGCACCTTTTTCTCAAACAAATGTGAACACAACATGAATGCAAAGGTGGTGCTGCTGCAGTAGTATTCCTAATGTACTCTTTTGTGCATTTGAGGTAGCTTGTTGTTATAGTATCAGTCAATCTTCCAAGTTTAAACTGCAGTGTAGAAATGATAGTCTCATTTATATTAGAATGAGCATGGCGCTGCAGCATTTACATAGCTTAACAAATGGCACCCGAGACGTGAACAGGGTGGAAATAGACATGAGATTTTCATTAAACCTTGAATATTGGATTTGCAATGCCTTGCTGCATATATGTGAAATGACTTTATACTGTAGGTAAGGGGTGGGGGTCAATATCAGGGGCCTGTGTTTTGCTTTTTTTTGGCTTTGATTGTCTCTCTTAACTGTAGCCCTTCCTGATTTGAAACCTGAAGAGTCTTTCCTAAGAATGTTTTTCAATATCAGCCCATAATGTGAGGTATTCACTTAAGAAACTGGAGCAGATCCCCAGCCGGTAAAACAACACATCTCTGTTATCTGTAGTAGCTGTCCCTTCGTCTTTTCCACCTTATTGCTGTAGTAGAAAAACCCCATCATTTTCATAAGGCATCAGAATGGCAACGTTCCTCAAACATTCACTGTCTTGACCTGTTTACGTGGTTATAATAATTCCCCTAACTTTTTTGGAGTTTTGTCTGAGCAGACAGAGCTCTTGTTACTTCTCGTTGTCCTTACAAAGTCTTTGGAGGCCTGAAATAGTGTGTGTGCATGGGTAGCAAGAAATTCCTAGCAAGATGAATGAGGATTGCAATCAAGCCATCTCAGGCACTAATGAAAAATAACATTTCTCTAGAACAAATACTGGAAGGTTTCAGAGTGGTTTAAATGGAGTTTTTTTCAAGACAAACATTTATCCATTACAGGATCATTTTTATGCACTGCAACCTCATTCACTTCCTATTTGTAAGATACCTGCCAGCAAGAAGAGCCACAGAATTACTCTCACTGTTTTGAGGTTAGTTTCAAAAGCTAAATGGAATGAGTTACTGATATTCTTCTTTTAAGGTGAAAGCCCACTTATTGCGTACCTGCTGGGTTTTTAGTTTGTTCAGGTTTAGCAGTTTATGGTGCAGGTTTAGCAGCTTATGGTGCGTCATGTCCGCCAGGGAAATAAAGGAAAATGCCTTTAGGATACAGAAAACCTCAATGAGAAAAAACCTTATTTGCTAAAAATAAAGAAGGTTTCCTGAACAATGTATGTGTGTGTTATTCAGCTGTATACTATGAAAGATGTCACCCTAGGCTATTTCTCCCTGTCTTTTAACTCTAATATAGTTATCACTGTGCCATCTAGGGTGAGAATTTCCCTCCTGCCCCCACAATGTTTCTTTTTCAAGGAAAGCTAGAAATACCCTTTGCTGCATGTGTATAGAAGTGGATTATCAAATGCTATGCACCTGCTGAACTGTGCAAGTACAGCAGGTAATGTGTGCAAGTAAAACCTTGAAAATATTTTAAAACATATGTGCCTCTTCCACATTCCACTAGCTGATGGTTATTTAGCTATTTTGCGCCCCCCACCCCCAACCGTCCCTCCCCCAAACTGTCACTCTGCCTATCCATCTTTAGTTTCACATTTTCTTGTTTGGTTTATAAACAAATAATGTATACCAGACAACTGACAATGGAAACTGTTGCTTCCACATAAAATAGAGACAGTACTTTAAACCCACTTATTCCCAAAATTAACAGATTATTTTGTGGCAGTAAATCTGATTTTGATTTTCCAGATCTAGAACTACAAAACATTCTAATTTTCTTCTCTCTCTCTCTCGCTCTCTTTTTCTTAAATGTACTGCTGGGTTCTCCAGACTTGGAATAGTTACAGGTCTGAACCTCAGGGAGGTCAAGAAGGTTCTTTCCATTAACTTTAATGAACTCTGGATTAGTCTACGAGGTTCAGATAAACTCAGTCATTATACTTGAGTTGGCTTTCAGTCTATTGGTACTTCACTGTCAATGAGAGGAATGGCTGCTGGAGAGGACAAAACACCCACAAAAAACAAAAACCAACAAAACAAAACAAAAAACACCCCAAGAGTAATTTATGCTAGAGCCATTTAAGAAATAAATATATGAAGAGTTTGGCATAAAATTCATTCTGCATTCATTGAAACACAAAGAAACTTAGATTTTAAAAAAAATAAGACATTTCAGTCTGTAGCAGCAGCTCCTTTCTAAGATTAAAATACCAGAACACAAAAACAAAAGTATGTCATCATGTAATAATTCTATGAGACTTGATACAATAGATTATAAAGATGACAAAATAAATACCAACATACTTTTGACTTCTACTTGTCATTTTTTCCTGAAATATTTTAAACATTTTAATGAAATTAAAAAAAACCAAACCATCTTTGTTCTGAAATCCAGAATTTCTCTAAAAAATGGAAATTATGATTTTTTACCTGTTCTAATCCACACAGTACCAAGTAAATTTTTTCCAAAAATATCTTTGAATTTTGATAACGTGTTTAAATTAGATTAGGGAAGCAACTGCACTCACTACTTGCTCTTTGCTGGATTTAAACATTGTGGAGTTAAGATGCTATATCTGGCAAATATTTGTAAAGGTACATAATGTTATAAAGTACTTGTAATTTCATCAAGTCATCGAGAAAATACAAGGCATGAAATCAAGCAGGTATTTACAGTTTTGCAGGCTTGTGACCTTGAAATCCAAATTAGCTTGTCAAGTTAGGCTTAATTCAGCCTATGTGCCAATTCTGGATGACTTTAGTTATCATGAAGCTGGCAATGAAAAGTGGAGAGGGAGGTCGTGGTACTTTTAAGACAACCACTGTTTCTCGATGGGGTGTATGAAGGCAAACATGGCTACAGAAGTGGACAGCTAACATCTAGGAAGAGATATCAGCAGATGTCCAACAGTTGTATTCATTCAACACATTCATTTCCCAGGAGGCTTCTATAAATGGGATTCTTACAAATATTCAGTCACATTTGACAGCTATTCTTCCCCAGTAAAATTCCTGGTTTTTCCTGATTTGTTCTTGCACAGGGGTGAATTCCACTAACTTACATCTCCGCTCAGGTTCTCCTCTTTCCTTTGCTACTGTTTAGTAGCAAGTTCTAACAGTTTCTCAGGGCAGTTAAACTTAGCAGTTTCCTGGGCATTGCTAGTCCTGCTGAATTTGCAAAACCACTGAAATCTCTCTTTTCAGAAATTAAAACAATGAAACACAATTATGCAGAAATATTGGGGAAGCCACAAAGTGCCTAATGTTTAAGACAGCTCTTTCCTCTGAAACCAGGGAATGCTTCTGTCAAGCAGTAGAAGATTTACTTAAAACATCAGCCTGGTTCTTCAGCAGCTACAATGAGGAGTTATACAATTGTTTCTAAATGCCCTTGAGGTTTGATGTGTGTTATGCATGCTGATGGAATTTATTTAACTGACATGACCACAAACATCAGTTTTTTTCCTCTTCTGTTTCTTTGCTGCAGGAAAAGCAGACTATTTCTTTACTAGAGTTGTGCTGCGGCGTCCCAATATTGGTAGGCATGCTTCTTTAGGACAAGAAGTTATATCTTTTTATTAAAGTGCTAATAAGTTAAACGGTCTAATATTTTTACACTTGAACATTTTTTTCATAAATACCAGACATTTGCTAACCGTCATTACCATGCATAGAGTATAGGCATTAAATTAACTGAATAAATAATAGCATTTCAATAAGCGAGTTAAGTGTTTCTCCACATGAATCTAGTGCAGCGAATTGCTTAGAAATTGAAATTTGCTCAACAAATTTATCCTTATACAAAATTCCCTGTCTGCAGGATCATTTCTAATTCTTAGTGCAGATAAGTGCATGCACATTTAATCAGTGATTCCCACCCAAAGATAATACGTAATTTTAATGAAACACCTTTTATATTAATGGTTTGGAATCATATGGGAACTGTAGTTTTGATATAATGGAAACTCGTTTAGAATCTCATGAAAGATTTGGACTTTAACTTCTGTTGTGTATAACAGCCTAAATGGTAACTGGTTACCTTGGAAGGTGAAGCTAAAAAAAAATATATATCTTAAAAACTCTCTGCAGAGCTGTACTACATTCAGTTTCCTAAAGGAATTTTTGTAACAAACAGAAACTTTCCTTAAGAAAAAAGTATCAATCTACAAATAGTTACTGAAGACTCTGGATGTGTGTGCATGTGTGTAACTGAAAAAAACTGAGGCCATTAAGTGTCATGAAGCAAACAGTTCTACAAGATATGCTGTGTTCAACAAAGATATCCTTTTCAAATGCATTATACACCGGAGACATGGTATGAATTGCTGAGTTTTGCAGACACTCATGAAATATAAAATCTTTTGTAAGAATCTAGCCCTAAATTTCCAAATCTGAAAAGCTATCAAATTAATTTACCATTACTAGAGAAGTAACAATTAACTATTTTCATTTTGATTGCGACTGTTCTATGGTAATTACCAAACTCTTGCCAGAATAAAACTAATAGGCAAACAAAAAATGTTCTTGATCTGTAACGTTAGCCTGAATATGCCTTCTTATAACTAGAAATTTGAGTCAGTTGATGGTTTATATTTGATTTTTACTGCTCAGCAAAAGACTCTTCATAATGGGATTTAACTATAACATCTAAATAAAAATGGAAAACATTTTTCTGTGCCGTTTCAAGGTTAAGCATCAATGATCTTAATGAGATCCATGTTGCATCTTGTATGTGACACGTTTTCACTTTCACTGAATCTTGCAGTATACAGCAACATGAATCCTTTTCCATAACACTACTGATCTAAAAAAGAGTTGAAAGAAGTTATTCCAATTATTACTAGAAGATTAAAAGCATACAATTGTAAACCTAATAGAAATCTGACATTCACCCATTTGAATGATATTATAATTAAGGTGATAGGCTAGATGCCCCTAAGATGCTTGTTCCATTCTCAGTTCTGCCAACATGTGACTTCAGGTCATCTTTAAGGTCATGCTCAAACTATGTCTGAACCCTAAACTTGTCAATTGCCCTTGAGAATGACCCACTCAGCCTGTCCCCTTCTATGTGCTGAGAATTTATCCACCTGCTCCAGACCAAGCACAGGAACTCTCTAGAAACAATTCCACTCATTAGGAGTAATTCCTGTCTTTTACTTTTCTATATCTCAATATTTCTGTCTTCTGTTCAGGAAGTTGAGAAACACTTAGATGGACAGAAAAGTTGTCTGCAGACACATTCCTAGAAGGATAACAAAGTATGATGTACGTAGTGGAGGTGGGAAGGTTTTTGTACCTTTAGCTATTGATCCAAGTTAATAGATTTCATAGACATTAGGGCTGGAAGGGACCTCAGAAGATCACCGATCTTCTCCCTGCCAAGGGGCAGAGTCATCTCAGGTCTTAGGATCCCAGCAAGATAAGCATCCAAATTTCTCTTGAAGGTGTTCAATGTAGGTGCTTGAACCACCTCCAGTGGCAGACTATTCCAGACCTTGGGGGCTCAGACAGTAAAGAAATTCTTCCTGATGTGCAGCCTGAAACAATCTTGCAGTAGTTTATAACTATTCGACCTCATCATCCCTTGGAACAAACGTTCCCCCAGATCCTGGTGGTCACCTCTGATAAACTTACAGGTGGCCATCAGATCACCCCTGAGCCTGTGCTTTTCCAGGCTAAAAAGCCCCATAGATCTCAGCCTGTTGTCTA
>NW_017728910.1:10013449-10036617 GCF_001723895.1 Crocodylus porosus | reverse complement strand
GACTCCACTGTCCACATCATTAATGAAGATGTTGAACAATATGGGTCCAAGGACAGAGCCTTGGGGGACCCCACTGGTCACAGGGCACCTTGACAATTGACTTCTATCTATTACCACCCTCTGGGTCCGACCAAGGAGCCAATTTCCCAGCCAACAGATCGTGGTGGACCCATGGCGACAGTTGGCCAGTTCGCCAAGAGGTGATCATGGGATACCAGATCAAAGGCTTTTTTGAAGTAAAGATATATGACATCAATCTCTTCTTCCTTGTCCGGGTTCACTTTAAATATCAGTGTTTTATGCCAGAGGTTATCAATTTGGGGTACGCATTCCCCTGGAGGTACTAGGGAAGGCCCCAGGGGGTATGCCATGGTAACATAGAGAACCGGGGATATTTCAGAAGCACTCCACTGCCTGCTGCTATGTTGGTGTACTTCCCAAGTACCCCCACTTCCCCATGCTGCCACTGTGTATCCCCTGTGTAATTATAGCAATGATTGCAGTAGCTATAATTCCTGTAATTGCTTTATATTGCTATTTTTACAATGAATCTTTTTATGATTTATTTTTCATAATATTTTAATCAGTCATTATTATTTTGTATCAAATATTAAATAACCACGGAATTAACCATATACTTTAAATTTCCTATTGCTTAGCAGAAATATATCTGACCTGTTGGTCTTATGATTTTAGAACTCAAATTTAGTATAATAAATTGTTTATGTAAAGTCTATGGTATATCTGACATGTCTGAAAAAAAGTTACAAAAAATGAGTGATGTACGTATGTGACAATGGGAAGGAAGACAGTCCCCTCATAGCAGGTGAAAATAGCCTCCATGTGGTTTAACAGTTAAAGGTTGCAGTGATGTTTACTCAGCAGTTACAGATTAGCAAATACCAAATCATGCCTTCACCCTCACAGCTGAAGACTACAAGCAACAAGCACCTCCTCTGCCCTTCCCCCCCTCCCCCAAGGCTGCAGACCACAAAGCCAGATCACATCCTACCAATCCCAACCTGCCAACGAGACAAGGAGGATGAACTTCGCATATGACTCGGTGAAATCCATAGACTTGTATAGGAAACAATCACTAAAGATGGACAAGAACAAAGGAGCTTTGGGACTTCCAAGTGCAAGAAGGAGTTTTGGACATGTCCAGCAAGACCCAAGTCCATTCCTCATGGTTGTTCTGACTGGCCACCAGACTGACCCGAGCATCTTTAGAACTTGGTAACACCTTAACCTTATAGATTCATAGATTTTAGGATCAGAAGGGACCTATTAGATCATCGAGTCTAACTGTCTGTCCCAGGCAGAAAAGAGTGGTAGGTTCAGATGACCCCAGCCAGGTGTTTGTCCAATCTCCTGTTAAATACCTCAAAGGAAGGGGGCAGCATCACCTCCTTTGGAAGCACATTCCATATTTTGGCAACCCTCACTATAAAGAATTTTTTTCCTGATGCCCAATCTAAATTTGCTCTCCTTCAGGTTGTGGTCATTGTTTCTAGTTACCCTGCTGGGCACCCTGGTAAGCATTGTATCCCTTAGTTCCTGCTATTCCCCCCCCCCGCCCCATGAGTTTGTAGATGGCCACAAGATCACCTCTCAGCCTTCTCTTGCAGAGAGATTCAGGTCCCTCAATCGGTCCTCGTATGGTTTTTCCTGTAGGCCTTTAACCCCCTCCTCTGAACCCTTTGAAAGTTGTCTACAACCCTCCTGAAGTGCAGCACCCAAAACTGGATGCAGTACTCCAGCTGCAGCCTGACCATTGCTGCATAGAGGGGAAGTAGCACCTTCCTAGACCTATTTGTGATGCACCTACTAATGCAAGGAAGTGTGTGGTTAGCTTTACTTATTACTTCATCACATTGGCAACTCATGTTCATTTGGGAGTCAACTACGACTCCAAGATCCCTTTCCACAGTTGTGCTATTTAGAATGGTACCTCCCAGGCTATAGGTGTGTTGATGATTCGTCCTCCCTATGTGCAACATATGACATTTATCTTTGTTAAACTGCATCCTATTCTGTTTTGCCCAATTCTCCATCCTGTCCAAATCCACCTGGATTTGCTTCCTACCCTCTAGTATGTTTACCTCCCCCCATAGTCGGTGCTGTCTGCAAACTGGGACAGAGTACTCTCTACTCCCTCATCCAAGTCACCAATGAATATGTTGAACAGTACCAGTCCCAGGACAGAGCCTTGGGGGCCTCCGCTGCCCATATTTGTCCATATAGAAACCAACCCATCCACTACCACTCTCTGGGTGTGTCCCATAAGCCAATTTCCCACCTCCCAGATTGTGCAATAATCTATATTGCAACTGTTTAGTTTATTTATAAGAATTCGGTGTGACACTATGTCAAAGACCTTTTTAAAATCTGAGTAAATAACTTCTACCTGTATTCCTTCATCCAAGCATTTTGTGACTCAGTTGTAAAAAGAAACCTTTGCAGGACTGTCTAACTATCTGTGCGTGTCCTTGTATGCTTGTTTTTCTTGCATGAATAAATGAATGAATGAGTACATATGTGCATGAGTGAAGCAGATAACCTTATTGTTTTTAATTCCTTCTATGTTCCAGTAAATGTGGCATTGTGCTTTATCCCCTGATAAAATTCTCAATAGTTTTTTAATTCATACTGTACACCCTGTGTGTACAATACCTGGTGACAGTAGGCAGCGTATGGCACCAGCACTGCCCCTCCCCCACACCCATTGACCGGTCACCAAAAAACTCCCCTCCCCTCTTCATCAACTGGCTGCCAGGGGACCCCCCTACCCACTTATCCAGGAGGTAGAGTCAAGGAGGGGTACCCACCAGAAGGCGTATACTCCTTAAAAAAAGGTTGAAACCCCTGTTTTATGCCATAAGTTAAAGGCCTGTTCAAACTATGCCCCACATTGCTGATTTATATCCATTTAAAATATTCTCCAGTGGCCTCAGGCTCTACACACTGGTGATGATGACATTGCTTTAGGATGACTGAAATAATATGCCAAAACCACATATGCCAAATAAATAAAGGCCTGTCCTGGTAAGAACAGCCATGTTTACACTGGGAAAAAATGCCTGAACTTCTGTACACTTGTGATTTCTCAAACAGCAGCAATTCTCCCAGAAGAAAAAAAAAAAATCTGTATGAGGCCCTAGTCTGCATTATAGGCCACTGACAATACTGCAAGACAACTATAAAGAATTTAAATGGCATTATTGTTAGGAAACCAGGACATGGAGTTCCTTGCCTAGTGGATCAGAAGCCATAGCTGAAGTCAAAGCAGGCTGGGCTCAGAAACCATAACCAGAAGCAGAGTAGGTAGAGGGTTAATCAGGATTAAGAGCTGAGAACTGGAACTAGGGAATGCCAGGAGTCTCACTAGAATTAGAAGATGGAGCTGGAGTGAGAGGTAAACACCAGAAGACCAGCAAGGAAATACATAGAAGGTCAGGAGCAAATACTTTCACCTTTGCCTGGACAAGGAGACTGCAGGCTGGACCTGTTTTTTAGCAACTGGAGTGGGTACAACTTCTTGCCTGTGACCTAGGGCAACTGGCTATCCTGATCGCCTCAGTCAGCCTAGGAATCTTGTCTGTAGAAAGAGGGGCCAAACATGCATCCACTGTAAACACACAAGCAAGTGAAAAACTGAGAGAAATTGAGAGCTTCTTAAACCAGAAAGAGCTAACTTTCTGTTCTTGTTTATAGAGTTTCTTCTTTCTTTCAGTTTCTACCTTCTCGTACTAGTCCCCCCTGCCAACTATTAAATAGAACTGGTAACAGAAGAGCATATAAAGTCAGTCAGTCAATCCCTTTTGTTTCATATAACGTTTCTACATCGTGTATGAAGGTCTTTTAGCTTTGTCTCAAACGCTTTAGTCTATGAATATTTGTACAGTGGAACACAAATAAAAGGAAATGCAAAACAACAAATGGACCAAGGGTTTGGAATTTTATGACTGACCTACTATGAAAATTCCCAATTACTTTCCTTCTCTCATATTGCTAACAGCAGTTCCCTGCAAAGAGTCAGAAACACTTCATAGAGTGACAACCTGCCTGTAATTTTCACTTAACACATATTTTATTAAATCAAGCAGTCTCAAAGAGAATTGAAGGCCTTCAACACCACACAGGATCTGGTAGATCTTAAGTTTAACATTTATGCATTGACTTTTGAATGTAAAATGTTGTTTCCTTAAAGAGACAGCTCATTCGTTGTGAAGTTAATGGGTTAAAACTAAAAAAATAACTATTGCTAACCTAGAATAGCACACTGCATTCTGCAGGGAAGTGAGAAAATGCACATAGTTCATTAAATAATCTGAGTAGTAATGAGGGTTTACACAAATCAAACAGTGTGTTAGGTAATTGTAGTGTTGTTTTGTGATAAACCACCTGTCAGGAAGTACTTCCAGCCGAAGGCTCAGTCTGCTACAATGCCTCCAGATGATTTCTAATTAGTGTAAACTTCATCTGTGGCATGTACCCAACATATTAAAAAGTATCTATGTTTTTGTAGTTTCTTTCACTCTCCTCTTACAGTGTGAAGGTCTCTCATTCTTTCCTATGGTTCACAGGGTTCTGTGGAAACATGAAAAAACAAAAAGCACATCAAGTACATCTGGGGAAAAAAAAAGAAACTTTCAACAAAAAAGGAGAAAGATTTGAAACAAAAGGCATTCCCCCTCCTCCCAGAAAATCCCTGTCACTATGGTTTAAAATTTTCAGGTAAAAAAGTTGTCAAAATAATTACAGTATTTTGATATACAACGTGTAAAACTAAGATAGTATTAATAAATTATTGTATTTTTATATTGTTATGATAGACAACTGTTGATCCTCTAGATCACATTGTATCAATGGTGATCAATAATTGTGATTATTTTTTTTAGTGCAACAAACAGAAGCTTAAAGAGTGATCTTATCATAGTTTAAATGTGATGAGGAACTGAAATTTGACCTGAGGCGGTTCTTCAAATCTACAAGACAAGAGCTGGTGGTGGAAGCTAGCTACAGATAAACTCAGGTCACCAAGGGTTGTAGAAATCTCAAAATCATATTTGGATGCTTCTTTTTAATCAAGTTAAAAAAGGAACGGATTCAGGAAAGTCCAGTGGCTTGAGCTGCATAGGAGATTAAACTGTTTCATAACCATGGCAATTTTTGGTATTATAATTTATGAATAAGTGGGGTAGTTGATCTCAGTCATTGACATATGGAAGAAATCAACTTTATTTACAATATAATGATAACAAATCAAGAGTAAGTACCCAAAAGTATATATGCATGTTTTGCAGTTTTATATGTTCTTCAAATGTTCAATATAATTTACAATGCCACTCTGACATTAGGGTAGGCACCAAAGTTGCATTTATTGAGTGGTAAACATGCAAAAACCACTCTGTAGCTGTAACTGAACAGTTGGTCAGGGCACATACAGTGCTCTAAAAATGGCAGATCCTGCTTTAAAATACCCCTGGATGGATATGGTATCAGACTGCAGTGCTGTAGGTTCGAGTGCCGTAACAAATATCTGTACCACATCCCATCACAGCTCACAATATGTAGCATTCCACTGACATCCCATGAAGCAATGCAGCACCTGCTCATCCTCCCTCGTGTGGCAGTGGTCTAGCCTAGGCCACAGCTTGTCTCCTCTACTGAGAGCCAAGCCAGCCCTGGCCCTGCCCTGTCAGTGCCAAAGCCCCTGTTTCCAACATGCCCTGCCTTCTTCCCTCCAGCCAGCTATGAGCCAGTCTAGTATCACTCAGTGTGCAGATTCCATCTACCCCATCTGGGCATTCATAAAAACTGCAGTTTTTAATTAAGTGCAGTGCTGTTTTCTGGATACTACATTCACACAGAGGGCTGTCCATGATTTTCATATTGTACAGTGTTATTTTGAAGCATCCTTATCCAGTCTGTCTGTTCAGCTTGACCCACCCAGCTTCTCTGTCAATGTTATGCCCATGGGGGACCCATCAGGTCCAGATCTGCTGATGGGGACATCAAGGCTGCCCATTGTGGTAATAAATTTAGTTAGGCTCCTGGCCTACTTGACTAGAAAAACAGACAGAGACCAGAAGAGCTGATACTGCTTATTTCAGCTACATGTTCTGAGATATAAGAAATTCTACATGTCTTGGTTGTCTTGATATATTACCCTGTGCACAGATGGTTTGTTTAAGTAAACTTCCTAAATGTCTGCGTAATTTACTATTGTTTTGTTTCTCCAAGGTCGTATTTTTTTTCTCTTTCTCTGTCTTAAGTATAAATATGCTTGTAAACTTAAAGAGTCCAAGAAATCATTGGAAACAGACAAGTGGGTGATTCCCCTTGCTGTATGGAATTCTCTCCATGATCACAGTATAGCCCTAAATAAAGAAAAGCTGGCTTTGTCAGTTCTGATTCAACCACAACACAAAGTTTGATTTCTTCCACACTATCAAGGGTTGCTTGGCTATTCAGCTCCTCTCAGGAGTCTTTGGCAGCCTGCGGGGCAAGCTGGGAGGTGAAAAAAAAAAGACTCCCCTACCTGCTGGTCCTGTAGGCTCTAAGCCTCCCTCCCCACAACAAAATTGCATTCTGCTTCCTCCCAACTTAACTGTGAGCACTTAGTAAAGCTCAAGAGTTAAACTGCTTCTGCCATGGGCTTCTTGAACCCCTATTTTTAGTTTAGGTGTTTATGTTTGCTCACAGTGATAAATTTCACAGATTTTCACACTGTTGGGAATGTTGTCAAAGCCTTGCCCTTGGGATACAGAGATTCACTTACTCACCCCCTTATGCTAATATTTCTTCCTGCATTCTATCCCTGACTACCAAAAACAAAAGATAGGAAAAACCATTATCTGCCTTATTTGTGCCACCTCAAAATTTTGTAAGGTGGCACAAATGCTGAGCAAATAGATGTCCTTACTCTTTGTTTACCACATAGCATGAAAATCAATGGTGCAATAAAAGGTAGTAATAGACCTGCTACTTTCGTGCCTGATATCTGTTACCTGGTGGCACTTTCCCTGCTGCCCCAGACCTGCACAGTGGGTCTGGAGCAGTGAAGAAAGTTCTCCTCCACTTTCTCCAGATCCACACTGGATTTGGGGGCAGTGGGGAAACCAGGGAGATCACATCACCCCTTGTCCTGCGTGATCAAGGATGACATGGTTTGCAATGTCCATTTCTAGCCAAAGGTTAGCTTGTTATCTTGCTTGTTCCACAGACCAAGTACTGTTCAAATAACAGTAGGTCTACTTTACTTACTTATTTGATTTTTTACTTTTATTCACTAATTTTCCTAACACATCTTCAAGCACTTGTAACACTAGAATTTTAAAACAAGTAGTAAACAAAAACAAATAATATCCCCCAAATTACAGAATTGCTAATAGACGTTAGGATAAAGAAAGGCAGAATTGTTGAAGGAAGGTGGAAAATGACCAGCTGGGCTAATCTGGACAGAAATACTTTGCAAGCTGAAACAACCATAAAACCCACTCAGAGAAGCAGTTTTATAAAAAGCATTCCTGAACTAGGTCTAATGCAATTAAAGGCAGAGGGAGGGCAGGGGGCAGGGTGGAAAGGAGGAAAGAGTGGGATGAGAAGGAGGCTAGAAGAATCTATTCAATTTACCCTGCCTTGTAGCTCACAGTATAGATTTCAAACATATTAAGAAACAGTTAATTAAAATCTCAGAGTACTTGAAACTGTATCCCTAGAAGGAAAGAAGAAAGCAGCATAAGTAAAATATGCCGACCTGAACCTTTATCCATATTTGAATATAATTAAAACTTTCTACAGGTTTATAGAAGTCTAGCTAACTTGATTCAAAGCTTATGTGCTTCTTTAAGATTTAGAAAAAACACATAGCTAAAACTGGTTATTATGGAACTTCTAAGTGCGCCAAAGCCACAATTGAAGTTTCACAAGAAGCCTGAATTAATTTCTTTAATTTTCAGACTTCTTTTTAGGGTAAAGCACAGATCAGAAAAGGAATGGACGCTTATGTAAAAAGATACTTTTGGTACAGTTTGTACAAAATAGCTTCATAAACCTAGAGGAACCAAATTCTTTCTTTAGTGGTACTAAATGTGCAGCCATGTTAAATTTAGAAAGACAGAATTTAGCCTGAAGCATATTTGATACTGACAATCGTGTGTGTCAAACACACAGTGTCCCCCCCCCCCAACCCCACACACACCACAAAGAAACAAACAAAAAACCCCAGGCTGGCATGTTGTGAGCTTCACACACATACACACAAATATAAACATCTGACCTCTAAACTTACTAGTTTGATTTAGAAATGACTAGTCATAATAAACATACAACTCCATGAAACTATTTTATGAAGTCATTTTGTAAAGCAGAATTACAATTAAATATGCCATTTTCAAATGTGTAAAATGAAATACCAGTAAACTATTTTGCATCCGACTGCAAACAAAATTTGCCAATTGCTATTTTGAGGCAAAATAAGAACTGTATGAGTCTTTCCTCATTCCTAGAATGAAATATCAATTTTGAAGGTATATGTTTGCCTAGAATTATTGGTTTTGTTCATTAACTCAAGCTGTGTAGTCACTATCCTTAGATCACTTACTCTGTAAGTGTTAGGATAGTATTTCTGTATCATCTTGCCATTGTTCACTGCTTGGTTAGCTATAATTTTGTGCTCCAGAGAAGTTAGGACAATGATGTATTGTAGTAAATCTCATTACAAGTCCTCTGGAATTCTTCTGTGAAGCTATAATAGGAACCTTCTAATTAAAGGGTAGAATAGTGAAGTTTCTTTTAACCTAATGGGCTTTGCACACTGGAAAACAGTTAAATCTAACAGACAAAAAAAGTTAAGTCTGAGCCTACATTTCTCAAAAATGGATTAGCTCTTAAATGTTTTAAGCACATCAGTATATAGCAGTGTTCACTGCCCCCAAACTAGGTACCTCCATGGGCCTGAAGAGATTTTGAACCAGAGCTCTTGCCCAGAAAGTGAAAAGTTAGCACCTGCACTGTACATAAAAAAATAATGCATCTTTGAGGAAACCCATAGTGGCAATGGGATACGGTGGTCTGTTTCTTTGCAAATGAATGAGCTAAACTGCCCCCCCACACACCCACATGCCAACCCCAATCCCCAACAAAACCAAACCGAACAGCAGAAATAGATAATAGACTCTCAACATGTTACATGGAGGAAAGACCATTATACAGATCCCTTTCAACCTATTCTTGAACATAGAGATGAAGTTCAATCATTTCAGCCTCTTTACTATTTTTTTATTCAAAGAAAGTAATAAAAATTATTTGGAAAGAAATATGAAAGAGGGAACTCCTGTAGAATGAAGGCAATGAGTCAACAGGTATCCCTTTGAAGAGAAATTCTGAAAGTTCAAGAAATAGAAATTTAAAGGAATACAACAAGTTTTCTGAGGTTTAGAAAACCTCTCTTCTGAAACTGAGAAATGTTAAAAAGGAACTAGCAAAATATACATCTCAAGTTGATTGCTTATCTTCTTTCAATCAATGAGATTAATCAGGTTTTCATAACTGTAAAAAAATAGATTTAACAACCTAATAAAATGAAAGATTTTTAGATCAGTTAACTTGTTTGGGGCCATAATTCTTGTTTGTACAGTGCATAACCCAAAGAGGTCTCAACACCTGATTTGATCTCCTAGGCCTACTACTGTACAACCATTAGTTATAATAATAAATAAAATATTGGTTAGTCTTCTTAGAACTGTCCCTAGTACGTACACTTTAATACAATTTCTCCTAATACAGGAGGCCTCAGATCTCTTCTATTCAAACAAAAGGATCTATATTTTGTACCCTTTCAATGCTTTTCAGAAGCTTCCCAGATAAATACCTCACTCTTGGCTCTCTGGCCCATCTTTTATCTGAGGTGTATTTACATGCAACAGTACAAGGAGTAATGTTTGTTTGCAAAACTCAGTTTACTCAAAATTTACAACCCTTTAACTTGACCCATGGGAGTGATCATACTTGACCAGGAGGAAGAGCCACCACAGATGATTGTTTTACATGCTTGTGGTTGATGACCAAGCATTTATTATGGTTTTTGACTTAGATACCTGAACCCCCTTGAAATCACCATACCTTTGGGGTATAGTACAATCTCAGATGCATGAACCTGATGGACTTGACTGATTCTATTTGCATAACTGTTAGGCCTGTGGGAAGCAACTAGTATTTGCTTCAGATTTGGGTTCAGCTGATTCAGGGGACAGTGATTTGAATCACTGTCCCAAATCAATTTGGCCAAGTTGGATTCAGAAACTGGGCCACCGCTGAATTGGCTGAATCTCTAAATCAAAACAGGCCCCATCTACCACCTGCTCTCCCAGCCCCATCAATGGCTGCCCCACCTGGCTCTAGTGTCCCGTCTCTTTTTCTTGTTTTTGGAAAGCCCCACACTCACCAGCTCCTTCCAGGTGGGGAAGGGGGGAGCGGAGGGTGATCCCCACCACCCTCCACTACTCTGTGCTGCGTGGGGGGCTCTGCCATAAGCTGCCATTTCCTGCCCATTCCCCAGCCCCAGCGCTTAAAAAAAAAAAGAAGAAAAAAAAGAAAAGAAAAGCAAAGCCCTGCACTCACTGGCTGCTGCCAGGCTGGAGGGGGACACAATCCCTGCTGTCCCCCACTGCCCCATGCTGCATGGGGGGCTCTTCCATGAGTCCCCAGAAGCCTTGACAGCTTCTGCAGCATCTTGTGAGTGCACGGCTTTTTTTTTTCTTCAACGAGCTTTGAATTGATTCAGACCTTTTTATTGGTTCTATTCAGATTTGGAGATTCAGCCACCAAATCAGGCCAAATCTCCTCTGAATTGAAACAGCACCTAAAGCTTCGCACAACCCTAATAATTGTAGGTCCCTGTAACTGCTAGATTTCCATAAAGTAACCTCCACAATTAGTGTCCTTGGCAACCCAAAATGCACCATAACAAAGATCAAGCAGTTTGCATTGTGGACTTGAGCATCTCTCTTAGATGACCAACTCTTTGTCCTGCATGTTGCAAGTCTCCTTTCTCATTTCTGTGAAACTATCTTCAGTGGCCTTTCTGGGGGGTGTCATTTTTATACAATTATGATCATCTGGACTGGCGGCTAAGATGGCCGGAGAGGCCCCTGGTAATTCCTTCATGAAGTTTGATGGAACTTATCCGCAAAAAAAATATTAAAACCATGAAGAAGTGATAGAGCAGCAGTGTCAGCGTGCTGACAGTAGTTCTATGGGAGATGAAGCTGATGCAGAAGCACAGGGAAGCCTCATGAATACCTATATCACTTTAGGAAAGTCTATGAATCTATAATGCTTTCCTAAAGTGACCTTTTCCAAAAAGGAAGCTAACCTCATCATCAGCCTCACAGGGGTTTCCTCCACAAAACTTCCTCTCATAGAGTGCCCTCATATTGGAAGGCTATTGGAATAGTTAAAATATGTTAATACAAATTCAGAGCAGATTCATAGAGTAAAATGAGTCTCAGCCTTGTTCTATACTCATATTGAGGACAGCCTTCACTCAACCCAACTGTGGAATACTAAAAGGCTAGGGACAGACATTACACATAAACTGGTTTAAGTAATCATAAACTGGCTTAATCCTGTAACAAAACGAATGGTCAGTGCACATAAACCAGTTTGAAAATGGTTGAAACCAGTTTGAGATAAACCTGGTTGAATGTAGTATCAGACTTAACTGATTTGGTTCAAACTGGTTTATGTAATGTCCATCCCAGACCCCTTGTTAGTTTAAGTTAAATCAGAATCAGCCAGCATCCCTGCATGCTCTCTGGACTGGGCAGGGCTCTGCTTCACAGCAGGACTGGCCCCTTCCCTCTGCCCCCTGGCTAGAGCTCAGCAGAGACTGCAAGCATCTGCCTGGCTTCCCCCTGCTCCCCTCCCCACTCCCTGCTAAGCTAGGATTATTCCCCCATCCCCTCTGCCTTACACAGACACCTCTCAGCCTTAGCTAGTAGACCGCATGCTGGCTATGGTCCATGCTGGTGCAGACTCAAAGGCAGAATCAGCAGGTAGCTGGTAATGTCCCTCTGTTGTTTTCTTAATGGGGAGATAAACATGGAGTTAGGGGTGATAAATACGGTGTTATCAATTTCCTGCTGGGCTGGTCAGAAGGGGGAGGACCCCTCCCTACTAAGTGTGTCCTCCCAGGGCTTGGCTACATCCACCTCAGCTCAATACGATGGAAGGGAGGGCTGCTCTAGCACCCCCTAGCTTCTAGCCCCAGCCACTGCAGGCATATGCCTGCATTTCTGGGATGTCTCTGCAGTTACAAACTGATTCCACCCACCAGGTTAGACTAACCTGCAAAGATTAAATCAATTCATGATCAAGCTTTTTGAACGTCTGTCTCTATCCAAAGTGGCTTGAACTGGCCAAAACATTACCAAGCCATTGCAGATATTGCATAACCATATTAGTTCAATGAGCCACTCAGGCTAGCCTTTGTACCCGGACAGCTTTAAAACGTGGGAGAGAATGATTTGGCCATGTATTCAGTGACTACAGCTGCAGATAATAGGGATATCAATAGGCAAAGAGACAGACAGCAGTAAACCATGCACTGTTGTCTCTCTTGTAAAGAACAAAAATAGATACCGGGTCCAGATCCATAGCTGCCTAAACTGGTATAGCTACTCTGAAACTGATATCAGCTAAGGATCCATCCTGGTATTGTTCACAGACTTTATATCAAGAGTCAGCTAAGACTTGGAATGCAATTTTGCCTGACAGTCCCAGGTAAAAAGCAGCAACCATTTTCATGGGAGACAGGGAAGTAAGAGTTTTCATTTACAAGGGCACTTCATTTGCCAGACTTATATGGAAAACCACCACTGTGATATTGTCTGCAATTCAAACAAGATTATAAAAAAAATCCAACAACAATATTTGAAGGTTTGCAGCAGGTTGTGTCTGCAATCCTTAGTTTGATGAGATGGTGCTTTTCCATAGTTAAAATTAAATTGGTTAAAAGGGGAGCATAGAACCATTCTTCTAATGTAAGCAAATTAAAAAAAAGAATTTTGTTTTAAAACATTAAAAAGAAATATTAAGTGGTTTTTTTTGTTTTTGTTTTTTAATTAATGCTTCTCTGTTGCATCTCATCTCATTAATGGCTTGCCTGTGCAGGTACCACTGAACCCATTTTTGTACAGGTCAGTTATGAAACACAAAGACGGACTTGATGAAGTATTCAGTGTTAAGTCAGGTGCCAAATTCACAGGAAGGCCAACATGAAATTGGGAGCAGGAATCTGTGGTATAGAACCTATGGCACCAGGCTGTCTAGGGACTAAAAGGCAGTTAATATGAAGAATATGGCTGAAAGTCTAAGAACTCAACATGTTGCAATATCTATCAAGACCAAGGAAACCAGTGATGATCATCAGCTGAACAGGTCCTTTAAAATGAGTAAGCCTGAAAGGTTTACATGTTCTATAGGATTCAACACAACATTTAATATTGGTCATAACTGGAAAAATAATTTATTGCCTCTCTACTACATACCACGGAGAAATTCTGATGCCTGATAACTGCATTGGACTCTACCAATGCATCAAAATTGTTGCCCACTACCTCCTTTGCCAGTTTTACAGTACATTTTACCAAACAGAGAGTAAAAGGGCAAAGCAATGTTGCGATTGTATTCATAAACATAATGAAATTCATAATTCTCTCTTTTTTTTTATGGCCCATTTTCACTCCCTGCTGGGATCAAAGAAATGTCATAATCATAAAGGAAGACAATACCTTACAAAGCAAACCATGGGTGCATGAAGCATAAAAATTATGTCACTTAGCTTTTTTTAAAGTCTGAAGAAACTCTGGTGGTCCTTACTACACAGCATGCCAATGGTTCTCTTTGACCTGTTAAGATCTGCTGCACATTCTGTTGATATTAGAAAGTTGGCAGAGAAGCAAAATTGAATGGGAGCAGATGGGATCAGAATACAAAGCTCATGAAAACAAAGGAAGATGTTTAACAATAGGAAGCTTATCCACGGACACTGGGAAATCAACTGTGCAGAGCTCCCATGTTTTGGAGGGCCTAATACTCCTTCTTCCCCTTGTACACTTCATCTCACTGCCCTGCTTTGGACCTCTAACTGTCATCTGTCCCCAGATACCTATATGAACACTTCAAATATAAAACAGACGCACATAATCTCTTATGCCAAAGTGAAGGTTGAGAATACATCTCAGGAAACAGTAAGGGAACTCACAAGAATGCTTCAGTTTTGACAAACCATCCACTGAGGGTGGGGGGAATTAAGAAATTAAGGTAGTCTTCATGCATGCTCCGGTGGGTGGGGGGAGGGGCAGTCTTGGGAGCTGCTTTAACTAAAGCACCCACAGTGTCTCGTTTATTTAGCATCCTGTGCTTCAGTGAGCTTAACTTAAAGTGCCTCCATCACTATTTTGAAGCATGGGGATGCCGAGTACACACGATGTACTAATTAGCATGCCCCAACAGACTCAATTAAATCGCGTCTGCTCCAATGCACTGTAATTACAATGCTTCGGAGCAAGCATCCAACACATCTACAAGTACCCTTAGACTTAAGAGTAAAAGTTTGAAAAGCAAGTTGACAAGGTCAAGTTGATATTGAAATTGTAAAACATTTGTCATCATTGTTTGTTTAGAAAGGACATCCAGAAGGCAATCCATATAGCGGAAGAGAACTAAAGCAATTAAACAACTCCATTAGTAGTGTTATAAAAGGGACAGAAAAAAGCTATACACAAGAAATGCATCTTGGCAGACTTTGAGAACCTGATGGTTAAGGATGAAACACTTTTCAGAGAAATCTTTAGAAGGGATTTTTAAAAAAAAAATCTAAGTGACTAGAGGGGGAAAAAATATACAGGACTCCTTTCACTGTATGTAAAGCTGACAGCCTAAATAAGAACAACAGGGACAGAACTGGACAATATCTTCTATTTAAGGAAAGATATCAGCTGAGAAGCCAAAATGTTAAGTTTAAAGTATAATCTCTAATAGAGTCTTACTGAAGACATCTCTAATAAGAAGTTAGAGGAAAAACCTTGTCAAGAGTTTAAACCTGAGCTTGACTGATAAGAAGAGACTGCTGAGCAAAGGGCTCCATTCTGTTAAGAACCCAATATAAACAAAGTTCCTTTTTTTTAAATGATAAGGAGTTCAGAATCAGAATAAATGTATTATGAGTATCCTCAATAAACATGTAGCCATAATGTTTTTAAATGACCCAGTATCTAAACTTATAAAATGTGAGGATTTGTTATTTTGATCGTTCATTAACACTTGATCAACACCTCAAGCAATGAAACAATTAGCTGCAAATAAACAACTAGAACTATCTTGATCACTGTAGATTGAGAAATGCCAGTTGATTCAATCATTTCCTACATACTTGTGCCAGAAAATCATTACAATACTCCACGTACGAGGAGAAGAATTTTTTTTTTTCTAAACAAACCCACCAAACAGTCATTTTCACTTATTTTAAAGGGTTTTATAATGATTTTTCCTGGCTTAATACACACATGTATACATATACAAACACACACAAACAGTACATACTATGCATTCATGGAGGCTTCAGAAGTTTATAGTTTGTGCCAAACTTAAGCCTTGCAGTCACCTTTATCCTGGGATAGGAAAATGCAAAGTGATATTTGCGATACTTCCCCCCCACTACCCCCACCTCTAACCCTGTGTTTGATCAGCTAAGTTGAGACAGTCAGAAATTTTTTAATTTAATAGACAATGATCTTTTTTCTTTATGATCTGCCTGGGAGTTGCGATAGTAAGAATTTCATAAATTAACCAATAAAAGCTTTAAATGTCTTGGGTATAAAGAAAAACTATTTTATTCCCACAAGGCTGAGTCCCATACCCCAAGAAATCAGTCTTTTTATGATCTGTAGACAATTTACTTGGCTTACACATTTGCATAGGGATCTCTTAATTTTATTTATTTACTTGATTTCTATGCCACCCTTCCCCTGAAAAGGCTCAGAGTAGGTAATGATAAAAACAAGTCAAAATGTTTTATTAGTTATTTAATTTTTTTTTCACAGGATGACCAAAACTTAATCCTATTTACTAAAAACCTGCCCAAACAAAAAGATTTTGCGCTGCTTCTAAGGGGTGCTCAGGCTTTGGTTTGTCTCAAAGGCAAACTGAATTCCAATGCTTAGAAGTTCCAGGTACTCTTGCCAGATTAACTTAGCTCACAGCTGGGACTGGAAGAGGGTGGCTCTCATCTGATTTTAGGCATATCCATGAACAGGGATCCAGATTTTCCCCTTTAAAGCAGGAAACCATAGGTTTCCCCTTGCAGGCTGGCAGAGTTCTAGCCTGCAAGGGGTTGACTGGGGGTGAAGGAGCGGCAGGAAGGCCATCAGAGGCAGGGGGGGCCATGTGCACTTGCACACATGTGGCTGGCAATACAACCAGTCAACATGGTTGGAGCAGCCCTGGCAGCTGGATAAAAGTAAGTCTATGGAATGAGGGTGTTGGAGGGCCAGGGCTTGGGGACCATCAGAGCCCAGTCCAGGTATGCCCATTGGTCACACACTGGGGGGGCATGGGGTGCATGCATCTCCCCAGATTTTTGCACCGACAGTGGGGCATGGAGCCTACCAGCCCTGCAGGTGGGAGCTGCCTCTACAGTCCTGCAGACAGGACCCAGCATAGGAGGGCAGCATGAGGCAGGGGGACTCAGTGCTGCCAGGAGCCCTGCACCAGCCATGCCACCAAGGTGAGGCATGCCCTTCTTGCCTGGCAATAGCAGGGGGGCAAAGCTCCATGCTACCATCACTGCCCCCACAACTGCCAGGCAGGCAGGAAACACCTCACCATGGCATCATGGCTGGCACAGAGGTCCCAGTAGTGGCAGCATGGAGCGGTGTCATACCACCCTGCCTGACCATGCTGGGTCATAGAGGACCCTGGGAGGAGAGGAGGGGAACAGGGCAGGGAACCCTTAACTCCACAGAGGGAAGCCTGCATCCTCCCTGCCACACCCCACAGGCTTAGCTTCACACAGTCATGCAGCCTGTGTGTGGGGCAGGGGGAGGCCAGGCTCCATGCTCCTCCCTTTGGTCTGGCCATGGCAGCCACTGCCTCCCCTGAACAGCAGCCAGGCATGATGCATTTGCTATAACCCTGGCAGCTAGGGGCCCTTACTGGAAGGAGCTACAGGTTGGGAATGAGGGGCAACAGCAGGACTTGGGGGGTTGTGCCTTAGGAGCGAGGGGCAACAGCATAGGGATGCTCAGCACCATAAACAGTAGGGGGGATGGCCACAGCTAGACCCTTGTCCCAGTGAGCAAGGGATTAGGGGGAGATGATTTTCCAGGATAAAAAAAAAAACAACAAAATATACAGATATTTAGATTGATTTATTTTTTTAGTAATGACTGAGGCACTATGTTCAACTAATATCTAGGGGCATGTGTATACATACTTGTGCTGCAGCACCACAGCTTTTAAAAAGGTGTTTTAGTTGAAAAGCGCACCACTGCCATTTTCTCAGCACTGACATACATTTTGCCGTTTATACAAATACACGTGATGCAGCACCAGACATATCAGCTCACATGCTCTGCAGACTCAATTAATAGAGTCTGCTCCAACATGCTGGATCTCTGGTGTGTCAGAGAAGACAAATGTATGTGTATAAATGCCGTATATGTATAGTGGTATTTCATTTTAATAATGGAAAACACAGGGATTTTGAGTTTTTTTAAAATCAGAGAAATTTGGATTTTTTTTTTTAAATCAGGATTTGGGATTTTTTTTTAAACAAAGGAAACCAGAATCCCCAGTGATGAACAGGAAGTAGGGGTGAGGGTGGGAGGGGGTGCAAGTAGGAACCAGGCTATTTAGGTCTTTATGGCTAAGTACAGAGTCAAAAAGCCCAAGGCTGAGTCTATTCAGTATTTCATGTTAGTCTAAGCATCTGCAGCCAGGCTTGGCCTCCCCAACCCCGACCCCCTTGTCAGCCAGCTCTCATGGCTCCAGGTAGGGAATAGAGAGGCAGGGACAGCTCTGCTACAAAACATGCTGGAAGACTATAATTTAACTTGAACCGGAAATGGGTCAGAGATAGAAGTTTCATAAACTGATTTGACCCAAACCAGTTAAGTCTGATACTACATTCAACCAGGTTTATCTTAAACCAGTTTCAGCCATTTTGAACTGGTTTTTATGTACTGAGGTTCTGACCTATTACGGGTTTAAACCAGCTTCTGATCACTTAAACCAGCTTGTGTGTAACTTCTGTCCCTAGCCTATAGGGACTGCACCTGCAAGGCTCCTTGAAACCAGTGCAGACTGTGAAGCATGAGGGTTGTGTGCTCCTCTTAACTCACCCTCAAAGGCAGGTTCTGTACTAGCTACAGCTACAGACAGTCCTTATGCGCAGACCCACAAAGTTCAATGCAGTAGTCTAGCTTCAGGGGTAAGAAAGCATTGAGGATGGCAGCCAGATTTAGTGGAATATTTAGGTGAAGATTAATAGCTGAAAATATTTCTGATGTCCATTAGTCACTATCACTGTGGCAACAAGTCCTTTTTTCCCTTCCTATGCTCATCCCAGGTATCAGTTGCTGCAGTGTTGTCCAATGAAACAAACCATGAACCTCCTTCCTTAATGTATGCCTTAGCTAAAAAAAGGGTGGAATTTAACTGCTGTCTAAGTATAATCCTACGATTCTCCATAAATATGTGTCACCTGGTAGCCCATCCCACTTCTGACTTTCTCCATCTGAAAATTTGTACTGAACTGTCAACCAGGTCTATAGAAAACTGAACGTCCATTTAAGCTCTTTTTTCAGAGCAAGTTTGAAAACAAGCAGCAGCTATGGCTATAGCCCAGAAGGAGAGACACACACACACAGCTGCTATGAGGTAACTAGCTACAACAAAATGGTGAATTGTTTGGCATGCTAGAAAAATTGCATATTCACAGCCATAGAATTTCAGTCTTGGAGAGTCCTGAATAAAATAAATAGGGCACATCTCACTATTTAGTATACAGAGAACATGAACATATCTCTGAACAAAACCACCTTTCCTGAGTTAACATAAAAAAAATAAAATAAACTGAATTCTCCATTACTATTAAAACTAAGCACGAACATTAAAACATACAAACCGAAATCCAAGTTTCATAGTTCAGGGTCACTTGAAAAATTCATCAATAGATACCACAGCTGTGATAACTCGAGTTTCATGGGTCCCTTTATATTCAATTACTGAAATATGCTGCCTATATATAGCAAGTTTGCTACAGACATTGAAGCCTAAAAGAACTGGGGTTTGCATTCATCATGTAAAAGGTGCTGAAGGGTTTCCTTGGAGCTTGCAAGCTCAATCAGGGTGTTTGCACTCTTGGGACAAGGACCTGCAGCAGGCTGGGCACACAGAATGCATGCACATGACTGAAAAACTAACTCCAGGGAGGGAAGCCCAGGGAAAAAAAAACAAAAAAACACAGGGGAGACTAACTGGAGAGATGGTAGCTGAAGCTGTGCTGAGAAGGACTGATTCTGAGGGGGCTGCTACCAGGACAATTGCTTCTGAGAGGATGCAATTGCTTCTTTGCTCCAGGCAGAGTGATTTTGTGGAGACCTGGCTGACTAAGTGTATATACACCTGTTGTAAGTTGACTGAGTGTGAAAGTTGACAACATAATTGCTTTTGTTATATGATAAGCATTTGCTTTATCTGCTGGTATAGATGATTACTGAGCTCATTGAAAATAGTTTGTCATCTATGGGATATCAAATTTGTCACTCGGTTATTATTGCAAATAATAAATTATTGTAAATAGTTACTTAGTGTATGGTCTGATGCAGGGAGGACCATGGGAGAACATTTCAATTAGTGGTGCTCCCAGCCTGTAGATAGAGTGGGAGTAGACCGATGCCTACTGGCACCCCAGAATCCCAAAATTTTGGATGTGGCTGCTGGTAGTGCCACCACCAGGGTTACAAATATCTTGGACAATATACTAAGGAAGTGAGGCACTCCACCTGACTTGAGCAGCTGGATAGTGCAGCTAATGAAAAATAAGAAAGAAAAGAAGTTTCATACTTTAACCACCTGTACTGATTTAAACAAAAATCACTTAGAGTCTTTTTTATTTGCTATTAACCTTAAAGATGGAGCATAACAATACAGCCAAGTGCCTGAGGCAGCTATGATGCACAGGGGCAGTAGCCACTTCTAGCCATCTGTGCCATCCATGCAATTGTGCAGCAGCAAATGGTTTTATTTCTGTATTCCCTATTCTTCCTCACTCCCTACAAATCACCAACCAGGATGGATGTCCCAGTTACCCCTGCCTAGTAACAGTACTGAAAAGATGTGTTAGGAATTTATAGTACTGTAGACAATAATGGAGAAGTGGAGGATAATGGATTGGTTAGTCAGGGTTGTGTGGAGCTGTGTCACCTATTCCTCATTTTTCTTCTACCAACCAAATGTATATTGTGTAGAAACATCCATTCTATGGCAGTTCTATTTCATTATCCACAAAATTTTACTAACACTCATAAACAAAAACAAGCTGTTTGTGCCTTGAGCTACTTAATTTAGAAATTCTAATGTTTTTTGACTTTCATAAGTATAAATATCACATAAATCACATCCATATCTATGGAGAATATTTTTAAAAATCATACCCATCTCCTACCTACTCTGTTTTTATTCTACTAGGGGAAGGTCATCTCATTCATGTACATCAAGGATAAACCAAAGGAAAAAAAAACAGTCAATCTCCTTCAAAAGCATTTATCCTTTTAAGACTTTCTGCTTCTAGATTCAATTTTTACTTTCTTTAGGGAAGCATAAAGGATATAATATCATACGCCTTTTATATTCATTTTTGTTTATTATTTGTTTTATATTGTTACATTTATTATTTGTTTAAATAGCAATCTAGTTAACACATTTTAAAATAAAAAAATATGATAGTATCACTTGTAGCACTGTATTAGGAGCCATAAAACTCAAAAAGTGGACTGCATAGGAGTGGAGGGTGTGGCTGTAGGTATTTACCCTAACAGTTCCCAAAATTATTTTGGAGCTGAGCCAAATCTGTATGCTAATGAGAGACTTTCAGTTTACATCAGGTGGTATTAGATCCAGCTCATTCCAAGTACAGGTCTACTGACATTAGCTCCCAAGGGAAGCAAGATAAAGGGGTTATATTTTGTCTACCATTGATTCACACCTTGATTAAGGAGAAATTTAAATAAGCTAGCGATAGAAATTACACAAACTGTTATAAAAACTGTTCGCTCCAGGACCATGGTTGTCATGGGTGACTTCAATTACCCGGATATCTCGTGGGAGGATCACTCGACAAAATCTGAGCAGTCGCAAAACTTCCTCATGTGTGGATGACCTCTACCTGACTCAAAAAGTCTATGGGCCAACGCGAGGCAAAGCGATGCTTGACCTGGTACTGGCTACAGAGGATGACCTCATCAGTGACCTAGTGATTGATGGAATGCTGGATGACAGCGACCATGAGCTAATCACCTTCACCATCCACCGTAAAGCTGGCGAGTCAGTCAGCAACACTGAAGTCCTCGACTTCAGGAAAGCTGACTTTGACAAGCTCAGGAGGCTTGTCAGTGAGGCTCTAAGGGACCAATACCCCAGGGAGAGAGGAGTTCAAGAAGAGTGGTTGCTCCTCAAGGGAGCAATCCATAATGCACAAGCTAAGTCTATTCCATCTCAGAGGAAAGATAGCAAGAGGGCACAGCAGCCCCCCTGGCTCTCCAGGCACCTAGCAGACCTCCTGAGGCTAAAAAGAAAGGCCTACAAAGGATGGGAGCCACCTCCAAGGAGGATTATTTTGCACTAGTCCGGTCCTGCAGGGAGCAAACCAGGAAAAAGCCAAGGCTGCAACTGAACTCCAACTAGCTTTGAGCACCAAGGACAATAAAAAGTCCTTTTTTCAGATATGTGGGGAGCTGGAGGAAAAGCAAAGACAACATTGGACCCCTGCAGAACAAGATGGGGCAACTGACAACTGATGCCCAGGAAAAAGCCAACCAATTAAATGGGTACTTTGTGTCAGTCATTCATCAGTCCCATGGGATGCCCATGCCCACTATGGGACAGGGAGCTACAGGTGAGCAAGATCTCCTGCCCTCCATTAATGTTGACCTTGTGAAGGAACACCTTGAGAAGCTGGATAACTTCAAGTCAGTCAGCCCTGACAATCTGCACCCCAGGGTACACAAGGAGCTGGCGAGCATCATAATCCAGTCTCTGGCATGGATCTTTGCAGACTCCTGGTGCTCTGGTGTAGTGCCCAAAGACTGGAAGAAGGCCAATGGGGTGCCTATCTTCAAGAAAGGGAGGAAAGTGGATCCGGTTAACTATAGACCCATCAGCCTGACTTCTATCCCTGGGAAGATCTTAGAAGAGTTTATTAAAGAGGCCATTCTTAATGAACTGGCCAATGCCAACATACTCAGGGATAGCCAGCACAGGTTTGTTTTGGGTAGGTCTTGCTTGACCAATCTCATTTCCTTCTCCCTTGTCCAGGTGATAGGTCACCTGGTCATAGAAGAGATTGATTTCATGAAGCTTGACTTCAAAAAAGCCTTCGATCTGGTATCCCATGATCACCTCTTGGCAAAACTGGTCAATTGTGGCCTTGGGTCCACCAGGATCCACTGGCTGGAAAATTGGCTCCGTAGTCAGACCCAGAGGATGGTAATTGATAGAAGTCACTCACCATGGTGTCCTGCAACCAGTGGGGTCCCCCAAGGCTCTGTCCTTGGACCCATACTGTTCAACATCTTCATTAATGATGTGGACACTGGAGTCAGAAGCGGATTGGCCAAGTTCATCGATGACACCAAGCTTTGGGGCAAAGTATCCACACCAGAAGACAGGAGGGTGACCCAGGCTGACCTGGACAGTTTCAGTAAATGGGCGGATGAGAACCTGATGGTGTTTAACATCGAATAATGCAAGGTTCTCCACCTTGGGAAGAAAAACCTGCAGCAACCTTATAGGCTTGGCAGTGCTACGCTGGCTAGCACCATGGAAAAAAGAGACTTGGGGGTCATCATTGACCACAAGATGAACATGAGCCTGCAATG
>NW_017728910.1:9994304-10013289 GCF_001723895.1 Crocodylus porosus | reverse complement strand
AGGTCAGGAAAACAGACCTTACGATGACAGGCTGAGAGCCATGGGGCTCTTTAGCCTGGAAAAGCGCAGGCTCAGGGCTGATCTGATGGCCACCTATAAGTTTATCAGGGGTGACCATCAGTATCTGGGGGAACGTTTGTTCACCAGAGCACCCCAAGGGATGACTAGGTCGAACAGTCATAAACTACTACAGGAGCGTTTCAGGCTGGACATAAGGAAGAATTTCTTTACTGTCTGAGCCGCCAAGGTCTGAGGCAGCCTGCCATTAAAGGTGGTTCAAGCACCTACATTGAACACCTTCAAGAGCAAACCGGATGCTTCTCTTGCTGGGATCCTATGACCCCAGCTGACTTCCTGCCCTTTGGGTGGGGGTCTGGCCTGGATGATCTTCCGAGGTCCCTTCCAGCCCGAATGTCTATGAAATCTGTGAAAAGTGATAGGAAGCTGGGTTAAACCTGTAACAGAACAGAAGTTAAGTGCACATAGACCAGTTCCAAAATGGTCAAACTCAGCTTAAGATGCATCTGGACAGATGGAGTGTCAGACCTAACTGATTTAGGTTAACCAGTATAATCAAACTTTTGTCCCACATCCCCTCCCAACTCAAGTCAGGTTTAAGTTCACCTGCAACCCAAGATGCCTTGCACCTACCCCAACCCTGCTTAGCAGGGAAGGCAAGCTAGCCTTAGCTGTGCTGTCTGCTCCCTCCAAGCCAAGTCACGCCAGCCTGGCTCCAATGCTAATCACAGAGCTGAAGCAGCAAAGCCTCAGCTCCCTATACTGCCTCCTGCTTGCACCTGTCAGCCTGGTGGGGTGGGGAAGAGAGGGAACAGATCTACCCCCAGCCCTGTCTCCAAGCCCTCATCTGCCCAGCTGTGGGAAGATTGTGATTCTCCTGTCCTACTCCCATCCTCACTTTCAGCCCACTCCCACAGGTGGAAAGTGAGAAGCAGTCCCCTGGGTTGGTGCTGGCCTTGACAGACAGGGGTCTGCCCACACCCTTTGCCTGTTTCCCCTGATCCAGAAGAGGGGACTCCTCCCATTCCTTCTCTTGTGGTTCAGCTGATGCTTGGGTCCACCGCTGCAGGTGGGAGGGAGGAAAATGTCCTGGGGAGCTGCCTCAGGGGAGTTCCCCCAGCCTGTGGAGTTCTGCAAGCTGTGGTTTGCCTTGCTGCATGGGAGCAGAGGTGACTCCACCATCCCCCATGGTCCAGCCACTGGTCTGCCTGCCCCCACAGCTGGGAGGGTAGAACTAGAGTGGCAATCATAGAGGACATGCCAGTTTTCTGCTACTTTGTCCTCTAGTGATAAAAAACCCAATGGCTTTATGTCCTCTATGTTTCTCTTAAACAGAAAAATAGAGGACAAAGGCATCTGGTTTCATATCAATAGAGAACAGCCAGGCTGTCCTTTATGATAGCGACCCTAGGTAGAACCAGTTCCCCCATCCCCAAAGGTGAAGGAGGAGGGAATCCCCTCTGCGGTAAGGCAGACCAGGGCTTAGGGGGGACCTCATCCAGGGAAGTGGAACTCCTCCAGAAGTAGGGGTTCCCTCTATATGAGCAACCCCCGGGCTGTGGGGACAGGTGACTTCTTCCCCCCTCCCACTTGCAGAAGCAGGCAGAGCACTGGCTAGATCATGTAGGGGAGGGGGTGGAAAAGCCCCAGGCACTTACAGCAAAGCAGATAGGGGCTTGGGGGACCCCCAGACAAGTCAGGGGAAACTCCCCCATGTGGTCAGACACCCAACTGTAGGGGTTGGCACCTGGATGAGAGCTCTTTCCCCCTCTGAGGGAAGACAAAGGAGTTGGGGGTGGGGGGTGCATGTGTTTGGGAACTAAATCAGGGATGGTCTCCACTTAGCTGAGCTGGGCAATGACCAGCAAGCTGGGAGGCATGCTCTAGCACTCCCCACCTTCTGGCCTGTGCTAGGGTAACCATGTGGCTGCCTTTCCCAATGGAGAAGTGAAATCAGTTCACTTCAATCTATGCAGTTTAGAGAAATCTGCAAAGATTGAATTGATTCCACCTTTGACTCTTTGACTTTCTGTATTTAGCCCTATATTATGGTTGTAGAAGAAAAATATCAATGTGTTGCTTGAAAGTAGAAATGACCATTTCTAAAAGCTGTTAAAACTGTTTTCTCATAAACACTGATATAAAAACAAAAACATTCATTTCTCCTCAATGGTCCTCACATCACAACCCATAAACTAACCAGCTAGCATGTACCCTAATCCAATACCCTAACCATTCCATAGTCATCATTTCACCCAAGTACTCAAAACCCAACAGCAGCTATGGTTTCTTTCCAAAACCCCAATTCATTATTTCTCTCCAGCTGTCCTATGGCTTGCATATTGAAAGTGCAAAAATAAATGAAGTAGACATCTGATACAATGTACGATGCCTGGGCTAGGAAAAGTGTATGTTACAGCCAAATCTATGCATGTTTGTGAAAGTGAGGACTTCCATGGAGCTGGGGAGAATAGAACACTATTGTGAAAGCTAAAGGATAAATCTTATTCAAGAGAGATGAAAGGGGAGTCAGTCAAAAAGAGACCTCAGACCACAGGGAGGGGGAAGTTGTGCCATCAGCCTCAGATTTTGGACCCTTTTCCAGATGCATGCAATCAGTGTTCCTTGTGTCATGGCCTTTCAAGGGCCTAGCTCAATCCAGGCTATGGAGTTATAACCAGTGGGCTATAACACTGTCTTCTGCGTGCATCACAAAACCATCCTCCCACCTCATAAGGATGACTCACTGCCCACCTCTGTTGCCAGCCACCATGATAAATTCCCCACCCTAAGCTGGCATGTGTTGAGGAGAGCATGACCCGATGAAATGCTAAATTGGAGTTATGGCATCTGGCAGTTTTAGTAAAAGGCCTCAAAATGTAGTTTGGGCACCATATTGAGGTTTGAACAAGTATTTTCAAAAGTATAATAAAATGCAGCACATGGTGCATTGGAAATTTGCAAGCACACAACATCTGGGAGTACCTAGCAAGCAATGCTATTTGTTAGACAATAGCATTGGGTACCAATTCAATAGCTGATACATTACAGAAGATAGAACATTATATGCTGGGCATGTTATGCAGAAGTGTGACTAATCAAGAATTTGCTGCCTCATGGGCCACCTTTGGGCTTTTCTTGATCCTGCATCAAGAACACAACGGTAAATGTGCACTCATTTATTGACACAGCAGCAACTGTGATACCCTAGCCATGGGACTAATTTACCAAGTCCAAGATGAATTAAATGGAAGGCTTTTAAAAGAGTTCTCATTCAGTGCTAAACATCTGACATATTTACAAAGGGCAGATAGGCAACAAATGGATAAGAAAAATAGCTCTATACAAAAATATTTCTTCCTCAAGTTTTTCCCTCAACATGGAAATCTCACATTAAAGAAAATTAACCAGCCCTTGACTGCCTGATACTTTAGTGCCAAAGCATATATTAATATTTAAAATATGATTTTAAATATATTGCACTACAGCTCTTTTTCCCTGGGTACCTCAGCAAAGGCACTCATGGCATTATGCCACTGGTGGAATATGTAGTTAAATGAATCAAGGCATACTGTGAATTAGAAATTAACAGCTAGAGTGCATTACTCTGGTCACAAATTAAGAACGAACCTTATTGAAAAACAATACAGTATGAGAATCACAGTATAAACCCCAATTGTTTATGAATATTTATATCCAGTTGAATTAGAATAACTATTTCTCATCCAAATCAAGCTTATGAACATTGCACAGTCTGTCACAGTTTATTCCTTCAGTTTATAAGTAAAACTTAGATAAAAAAGTGTACTATGAATACTCATAATTAAATATGAAATGTATAGTGAGTTGTGCTACATTTATTGTTTTATTTTTCCTTTAAAAAGCAAAATTTTATACTACTTGTTTCATCCATTTTTTTTTTACCTTTTTGTAGCGTTGTTTACTTTATTCTTGCTGCACAATACAGAAAGATGCTATAATTATGCATGTTTTCTGGGTTCATCAATATGGCTCAGATTCCAGATCTACTGCTGTCAAGTCTTTCCATTCACATCAGTGGGTTTTGGATCTGGCCCCATCTGCCTCATCATGCAAACCTATCCTTGATGTGCATACCTATTAAAATGCATGACAAATAACTCATGTCTGAAGGGCTGTTTGTTTAACACTGTGTTGGGTGGCCACCTGTTATAAAGACCAGAAAAATGGAATCCCAATAGTGGTTCTTATCAATGATTTCATTGTATAATATTCACATTATAAATGAGTATGGTTTATGAATATTTATTACCATTTGAATTAAAATACCTGTTCCTCATGTGTAACAGAGTTTATGATAATTCAGAGCTTATCATCATAGTTTGATGTCTTTTGTCTTTCCTTAGATAAATAGTCTGTGTATTAACACATCAATGCTAACTGTCCTTTGACTTCTTTTGGCACTTAAATGAGTACTCAGTCAAGATTTTTATCACCTCCACCTGGTGCTTTATTGTTGGTCTCCTTTCAGACTTTCATAGTAGACAGAGCAGAAATTTTAAATACCTAACTGACAGGCATGTCCTTTCCTTCTTCCAATTCCCTCCTTCTTCCAAATAATACTTGCTATTCTTTGTTTAACTAGAGCTTAGCTAGCTGACAGAATTTGACATTCTGCAGAGCAGCCAATACAGTATTTTTATTGTATCCCTCCACAGTTTGAAACTGAAACTGCAGGAGTAGGGTTAGAAGCTCCCGCCAACTTCCCCAGATTCAACTTAAACCTGCAACAGGATCTTCTTGTAGGAAATTATCATACATAGGCAACAGGAGTAGGGTTAATGTAAAGCTACTTGAGAATACAACTAAAAGGCATTCTTGTTTTATTCCTCTGTAGAATTAGTACTGTACCTCTTGCCCTTCTCCCCGACGTGATCTAAAGAGCACTGAAATTAATAAGAATGTTTTCATTTACAGTAAAAGCTCTCTTGCCCAACATCCCCCAGGAATGGGGGATTCTACCCAGGAATGGGGGATGCCGGATAACAAAATATGCCGGTTAGTTGAGTGGCCCTGGCTGCAGCTTCTCCCGCCATATCTGGGGAGTCCCTCCACTCCTCCCGCAGCATCGCTCCCCTCCCATGGGCCCTGCAGGACAGGGAGGTGGGCCCCGCACAGCCTGTTATGTTTCTGGGCTGTGGGGGCTTGGCAGCGCAGGCTGCTTTGCCCTGGGCCATGGGGGCAGTTCTGGTTTCTCCAAGCCACAATGGGCACTTCCGGTTTCACTTTTCCTTATAAGCTGGCATTCTGCTTAACAGAGCATGTCGGCTTGTAAAGTGCCAGTTACCAGAGAGTTTACTGTATTTTGCTGGGTTTTCAAGGTAGTTTCATTCTCGTCAGGCTGCAGCTACAATAGCATGGTGCTCTGCATGTGTCAAGTGAATATAAAAAAAAAATCATTTTGTTCTCATAGGTGTTGCAGCCTGTAATCATTGGATGAGGACACTGAGATTTCCCATGGAGGCTTTATTGCCCTCTTATTCTTTTTGTGGTTTTCCCATATCTAAGATGAATTTATCTGTGCCTGGAAATAAAGAACTTGCTAACTTGTTATGTATTCCCACACATCTCCACTCCTTTTCCTCATATCCCTCAACTCCCATTTTGTCTTTACTGCCACCATTGTATCTCTGCTTCTCTCTTTCTTCCAAAAGCATCATGTTGCCTCATGAAAATAAATTCAACTTTCATCTTTCCTCCTAAACTCTTCTTTCACTTTTTCCTCATGATTGTTGACAACCATTACCATCATCCTTTCCGCTTACTACTCACCAGCATCATTATTTTCTTTTCAAATCCAGGTTCTCCAAATCCTGTCATTTCTCCATCTACAAGAGCTCTAAAAGTCCACACCTTTTCCTCCATTTCCACTGCTACAATACTGCTCATGCCTTATTTTTGTCACCTGGACTGTTCACTTTGCCCTGTCCAACCTGTCATTCAGTAGCTAGAATGATTTTCTCTGCCATTGCTCTGAATATGTCAATCCATCAACTTCAAGTCCTTGCATGCATTTTACATAATCTAAGAATTCCCTCTCAAAGAAGCTTGTTAATGCGATCATGGCAACTCTTAGTACAGTGCCTTTGTTCCCAATGAAGGGGTAGTAAGGTCAATTAGTGAGGGACAAGGATCTGGACCTCATCATTAATTTGTTTTTTACTTTCATTTTTCAGTTTGTTTTCAGTTAACCTTAGAGCAGGTAACATTGCAGACAATGATGCTCTCTCATATTGGGCAAAAATGGGAAGCTAGAAAGGCAACGATATATATTTTATTTTCCATGTGATGTTTGAAATAATAGCTGCTCCATCAGGTTGTCTCAGGCAATTGACAAGTGTTTAAATGAAGACTTGCAAGTAAATTGAAAAGAAGGTATAGGAGGAACAAGATGTGTAGATATTTTTTGGAATATTTGAAATGATGAGTGGCTATGTAGGAAAATGAATTTAATTAAAGTCACTCATGCAGATTCTTAGCCTTATAAATCCATAAATCTGCAAAACAATTTCCATTTCAATTAAGTTAGAGTTTGTCATTTCACAAAGATAAAAACAACTTCCTACTCACCAGGCTCTCCAATGCTGAACATTTAAGATAAAATGCATAATGTAACGTTTCACATTAGACTATTTCACTAAAACCAGTGGGGATCTGTGCTTCTTGCCATCCTCATGCATCTCTCATTAGCAATCAAAAGGCTCTTTTGAATGTTTAAAGCACAGCCGTACCATAGGGGATTCAAGACAATATATTATTATGGTTTACATCTACTGAAAATATAGTCAGAGAAAGAACTAGACATATTAGAAATTGATTGGCCAAATACATAGACCACTGATTCTCAACCAGGGTGCCACAGAACCTTGTCATGCCTTGAGATCCTTTCAAGGGTACCACAGGATACATACAGCCATTTGTTGCATCTGGTCTACATTCACATGGCTTCCATGTAGACTGGCAGTGGTGCATGCAGTCATTTTGGGGAGCTAAAAATAATCCAGGTCAGGTGGAAGGGGTGCAGGAATATTGCAACCCCAGGGTTAGGATGAGCAGCTGGGTTTTTCCAGCCCTTAGGCTGGTGCTATACTGAGAATGCATACAGATTTCATAGACATTTGGGCTGGAAGGGACCACAGAGAATCATTGAGTCCAGCCCCCTGTCCCATGGGCAGGAAGTCAGCAGGGATCATAGGATCCCAGCAAGATAAGCATCGAAATGAGTCTTGAAGGTGTTCGAAGTGGGTGCTTAAACCGCCTCCAGTGGCAATCTATTCCAAACCTTGGGGGCTTGGGAAATAAAGAAGTTCTTCCTTATGTCCAGCCTGAAATCAGTTGCAATGGAGTTTGTGACCTTTTGATCTCATCATCCCTTGGGTGCTCTGGTGAACAAACTTCCCCCAGATACTAGTGATCACCAGTATAAACTTATAGGTGGCCACCAGATCACCCCTGAGCCTGTGCTTTTCCAGGCTGAAGAGTCTCATGACTCTCAGGCTGTCATCATAAGGTCTGTTTTCCTGACCTCTGATCATGCGCGTGGCTCTCCTCTGGACTCTCTCAAGCTTCTCCACATCCTTTTTGAACTGTGGAGCCCAAAACTGGACATAGTACTCCAGCTGTGGCTTCACCAAGGCCAAGTACAATGGGAGAATGATGTCCTGGGATTTGCTTAAGAAGCATCTATGGATGCAAGCCAGTGTTTTGGTCACTTTACTAGCCACGTCTACTACTAGCCAAATATCAAACATGACCCCCAAGTCCCTTTCATCTGTAGTGCTAACCAGCATAGCGCTGATGAGCCTATGCTGCAGGTTTTTCCTCCCAAGGTGAAGAACCTTGCATTTTTTAGTGTCAAACACCATCAGATTCTCACCCGCCCATTTCATGAGCCTGTCCAGATCTGCCTGGATCACCCTCCTTCATAAAAGGAAGTGAGATTGGTCAAGCACAACGTACTCACAACAAACCCATGCTGGGTATCCGTCAGGATGTTGCCATCAGCCAGTTTATTAAGAATCATCTCTTTGACAATCTTTTCCAAGACCTTCCCCAGAATAAAGGTCAGGCTGATGGGCCTGTAGTTTGCTGGATCTACTTTCCTGCCTTTCTTGAAGATTGGCATGATATTGGCCTTCTTCCAGTCTTCTGGCACTACACCAGAGCACTAGGAGTTCTCAAAGATCCGTGCCAGGGCTGAGCTATGATGCTTGCCAGCTCCTTGAGTACCCTTGGGTATAAACTGTCAAGGCCAGCTGACTTGAAGGTATCCAGCCTGTCAAGGTGTTCCTTCATGAGGTCAACTTCAATGGAAGATAAGGAATCTCCCTCTCCTGGGCCTCCCTGACCCACAGTGGGCAGGGGCATCCCATGGGACTGGTGAAAAACTGATGCAAAGAACCCATTTAACAAGTTTGCTTTTTCCTGGGCGTCAGTTGTCAGTTGTCCCATCTGGTTTAGCAGGGGTCCAATGTTACCCTTGCTTTTCCTCCAGCTCCCCACATATCTAAAAAAGGACTTCTTATCCCTGATATCTGTAGCTAGCTGGAGTTCCATTGCAGCCTTGCCTTTCCTGGTTTGCTCTCTGCAGGTTCAGACCACAGCAGAGTATTCTTCCTTGGTGGTGGTTCCAGTCCTCCATCCTTTGTAGGTCTTCCTTTTAAGATGCAGGAGGTCTGCCAGTTACCTGGAGAACCAAGGGGACTACTGAGCCATTTTGCTGCCTTTCCTCCGAGACGGGATGGACTTTGCTTGCACATCCAGGATTGCTCCCTTGAGGAGCAACCATTCATCCTGAACTCCCCTACCTTTTGGGTTGTGGCCGTTTAGCGCCTCACTGACAAGCCTCCTTAGCTTGTCAAAGTCAGCTTTCCTGAAGTTGAGGGCTTCTGTATTGCTGACTGACTTGCTAGCTTTAGAGCAGATGGTGAAGGTGATCAGCTTGTGGTCACTGTCACTCAGCTTCCCTTCAATTGTTAGGTTGCTGATTAGGTCTCCCCAGTTGCCAGTACGAGGTCAAGCACCGCTTTACGTCTCATCAGCCCATAGACTTCCTGTGTTAGATAGAAGTCATCCATGCACAAGAGAAAGCTCTGCAACAACTCAGATTTGGCTGAGCACTCCTCCCATGAGATGTCTGGGTAGTTAAAGTCTCCCATGACAATCATGCACTGGAAGCATGTGGCCTCAGCCAATTCCTTGGCAAACTCCTTGTCAAGGTCTTGACCCTGGGTAGGGTGTCTGTAGTAGACTGCCACCGTAGTATCCCCTGTGTAGTGTTCCCCACAGATTTTAACCCACAGTCTGAAGTCGTCCACCATGGGTGCCAATATCGGCTTGCAGGGATCTGTACCTTTCCTTGACAGAGAGCTACACGTCCACCCTTTTTGTCCACTCAATCCCTCCTGTACTGGGTTATAGCCATCTATACCTGTGGCCCAGTCATGGGTGGAGTCCCACCAGGTCTCCATTATCCCAATGACATCATAGTTATTTAGCAGGAGGACAATTCCTCCTGTTTACTTCCCATGCTCCAGGTATTTGAGAGATCAAGTTAACCTTCTCTTTGATCAGGTTAACCTGATCTTGATTCAACTTAGTACACCTACTTTGGTGAACTGACTTAGGGCATTTACACACATGCAGGGAGACTGCTCCAATGCACTGTAAATACAGCACTTTGGAGGAGACTCAATTAATCGAGTCTGCTGAAGTGAGGAAATTAACATGCTTCAGCAGCCTCCAGAGTCATGTGTATCAGCATCCCTCTTCTGAAAAATAGCATCTGAAAAAAAGTTCAAACAAGCTTTAGCTCAAAGTTCCCTGCCACCATTTTTTCAGTGGAAGGACACTGATACATGATGCTTGGGAGCTTTTAATTAGCGTGGTTTGCTAATTAAGGTGCACCCTGCCCCAGACTCCTGGAGTACATCTATAAATGACCTTGGATTGGGCCACCATTTTTTGGATGATTTAAGCTTCCTGTGCACCTGCACAAATTGGGCATTTAGTTGACCTAACCCTGGTTAGCTTGATCTAAACATAATGCCTGTACATACACATAAGGTTAGCACTGAGCTATGCAAACATGACTATTCACAAAATAAACCCAGAGATTTCAAAATGGAAACCCACAGTGTTAAAACCATTCAGACCTATTGTGTTTTTTCATAGTTCTTTGCAACAGAAAAATTGTTCTATTGCTTTTCTATAGTCAAACAACGAGCAAAAATTAAGAGCTGGCATTTTCTGAGGGGTCCCCTGAGTCCAAGGAAAGATGCCTCAAATCAAAAAAAGACATAAAACGGCTAGTCGTAGACATATGGGAAGAAACAATTTAAAAATAAATACTTTGGTTTGAAAAATGCAAAACTAGGCTTGTAGGAAAACTAATTGGAAAGGCGGACAATCATTAAGGAGGCACCTCCATAGTAAAATTGGACACACTAATGGAGTGATGGTAGACTACAAACTTGACATGGATCTTCTATTGAAAAACCCAGTTTTTGGGCCATGTAAAAAACACCTCACCATGACGAAGGGATAGCAGAATGTCTGTCTAGAGAAAGGTAGGGTGATTGTGCCAAGTAATGACCATACTTCAAGCTCAGCTAGCTTGAGTTGAACTTGCTTTGTTGATATGAAATAAAACTACCACTTTACATCTGAAAATGATGTGGCTCATCATGTTCTGTTGAAAATATCATAATTTCATCATCATTGATAGCCCGGCAGGGAGGGGGGAAGAAAAAAAAAAATCACAAAACTGGAGAAAACATGATGACTTACGTTGGTCCCTCTGACTGGTTTGTGTTACAAATTAATTTGCATTGTATTTTTTATATTTTTTGATAAATGTTAATACAATTTTTTACTTGCTATTTAAAATTAATCAATTATTTGTATATTTTTCAAGTGGACGAAGTTTTTTTAAGTCAGCACGGAAAAAGCAAAATTCAAACCGATACCTGAATGAAGAGATGTCACAAAGAAAGACGTGTTTTTATTTACCTAATTAGTAGCTATTGCCATGGGTATGCTTATGGCAACAAGATAAACAAATATATTTACATTTCACTTAAAAAGTGTGGACAGGTTACTATCCTGCAGATTCAGTTTGTGATTAGATTATCAAATCACTTCTATGGTAGCATTAGAGTGATGTTGCAGTTGTGATGGTCCACGAATTATGAAAGAGGCAAGGATTTATTTCGGGAGATATCTTTTACTGGACCAACTGCATGGTTGAAATGAAGTTAGATGAGCTTTCAAATACAAGATTTTTCTTCATTGGGTCCTTTATCAAGCCCCGATGAAGCATGTTTTGCATCCAAAAATCTCATCTAAATCTTATTCCAACCATCCGGCTGATCCAATAAAAGATGTCACCCCTCAGACACTTCTGTGAAAGCTCCAGGCTTCTTGTCATTTGGTTTGTGAGGATTTCCCTAGGTTAAAAAACTCCAATTTAAGCAGTACTGCTTTTTTATAAACAATCAAAACCAAATGAGAACTGTATACAAAATCATACAAAGAGTATATTTGTACTGAACTGCAGGACAGACTGGAAATGTAGAAAAGGTAAACAGCCAGGATGAGATGAATAACATCTAATGCAGTAGTAGTACATAAGAACAGCAGATGCAGTACTTCAAAATGAATAGCATTTAAGTGTAGTCAATAGTTCATGATAAATGAAATATTACAATGTAAATATTGTTTGAAGTTTAAGCACCCTGTGTGATTCTGACTTAGTGTACACGCCCAGTAATTAAACTTCAGGAATTCAAAACCAAGCACAAATACATATCACTTGCCTTTGAAACTTGTTTTGCTTCATGCCAAATTTCACTATTGCTATTAAAGCAGGGGTGGACAAAATGTGGCCCGCTAGGCCATTCTATCTGATCCCTCAAAAAGTTAGAAAATTAATATTTATCTGCCTGTGGCTATGTCACGTGGCCCTCGATTGCTTGCCAAAACTTAGTAAGTGGCCCTCAGCCCGAAATAATTGCCTGCTCCATATTAAAAGAATATTATTGCTACGAACTAACATCATACTGGGCGCATGCATCTAAATTGAAGTTCTGATGATTACTAATTCATTGCATGAGCTAGCAACTGTGATATTAGCAGAAATCACCTATTTTTCTTCTGACACAGCAAGCTGTAAAAGGTGAGAAGTCAAACTTGTGATTTCAAAGAGGTGCTAACCAAATAGGTCCTCTCCATATAGCTTCAGTGATGTGAGAGCTCAAAATGTTCTAGTAATAGCTGCAGGCAGTCTTTTTTCATGCGTTTCCTGATAAAAAGGCTGGATGAATCCCAACGGAAAGAAATCAAGCGCTTCAGAGCACCTATGGACATAACATTTTAGCAGGGTTTTGTTTGTTTGTTTTAAACAACAATATACTGCAGTGCTGGCCTCTAATATTCTTTGGAACCATTCTGGTATGTCAGCTGTTTACCAGATGAGATCCAAGTCAAGATATAGGACCCCAGTCCTGATCCAGTTAAACCAAAGTCCAAACTTGCATAGACCTTAAAAAGAACAGTCAGACCCTTGGTAGATTCACATCTCTGGTTTCACTTACTATATTTTAGGGAATCTGATACCACTACTCTTCAGCACAAAACTCTACTTGACCCAAGTGAAAGCTGTTATACAGAATAGGCGGTACTCCCTTCAAATTGCTTTCTTGACCATACTTTATGATAGTTATGTAATCATCATGTTCACTTCACCCAAGTAAAACTCAGAAGAGCTGGGAGTAAAGCATTACAAGAGTCTCCAAACTCCAGAGAAAAATCTGTCTCTCTCCCCCCTCCTTTGAATAAAGATTAAGGACTGATATTGTCAACACCTATTTATTTATTTACCTTCTTTATTACTCACTCATAAAATAGACTACAGTGTAGACAATTTAAGAATCCTTCATAGTATGTTCTCAGAACAAAAAAGGCCTAGGTCATGCCCAGGTGATACGCTTCTACCGGGAGAATTGCTCCTTCCCCAGTAGGTGAGCCAATAAGCATTCATTCAATCTCTCACAAATGTCAGCCTCTAGAAAGAAGTACAAAGGAAGAAGATCATTCTGGTATGTAACATCAAAATGGGAAAGGAACAGATAAGGCAGGTTAATACATTTAACTACTTGGGAATCTAAATAACATTAGATGGTAAATGTGATCATGAAATAAAACCGAGAATAGGGATGGTAAAAGATGTATTTCTGAAAAAGAAAAAAATACTGACAAATAGAAAAACTTCTAGCATTTTGGATTGCTATGTTATACCAGTCCTTGTGTATACATCAGAATGCTGGATAACTTCATCAAGTATGGGAAAGAGAATTGAAGGAACTGAGAAGTGGTTCTTAAGGTGCATCTTGAAGGTATGTTGGACAAATCACACTTCATATGAAGTGAGGCAGTTGGATTTTCTCAGACACATTATGAGAAAATAGGAAATTGAAAGCCTGGTCATAACTAGAAAGACTGAAGGAAGGAGAGATCATGGAAGATAGAGGTTTACTTATGTCAAGAGACTATCTAAATGGATGAATGTATTGACACTGGAAATTCTGTATGCCTCAAGGAGAAGAGATCTGGGGAAGACCATGATCACTAGTATCCTGTATAAATGTGGTACAGAGACAAAGATGCTTATTCATGGCCTATTAGAAGTAGTTAGATTCCTCCAAGCAATAGGGCTCTCAGCATGGATCATTACTGCCTCAGTCACAAAAACTCTAAGGACCTAAACTGTGATTTAAAATGCATACTCCTGAATAGCAGGTGGGGTGGTACTATGCTACTCCAGAAGCAGCACCAGAGAGATTATGATATAAAATGTTTAATCCATTCTGCACTCATGCATCTTCTCCATACTTTGCTTCCCTGATGCAACTCTGTGGGCTGATGCAGAAACTGAACTAAACTTTAGTCCAGTCCCATCTATAAACAGACAGTCTACAGTGGCTATCGTTGGAAATGGTCCTCAAACAATTCCTAGAGGATGTTTTGCCCTATATCTATATCAAGATGCATAGAAGCTACTCACATTTTCTGAAGACTAACTTTAAAAAAAGGCATGAATAATGCTGTTCAGACCCTGATTCACTCAGTACTCCAATTCCTAATATACTCACTCTTTCATATTTCTGGGGAAGCTTACTCAAATCACTTGATTTCTAGGAACAGAAGGACATGACAGTTTTGCAAGTAAAGGTTCTTTGGTAATCCTATATCATTTTTTCAGGAAGATTTCCAAAAAGTTATTTACATATAGTCACCGAAATCTTAAGTCGTTTCAGACCTACATGCCCCTCCAGTGACTGTTTCCGTGGTCTTTTTTTTTTTTAAATGGGTGACATTAAAACCAAGAGATAAAAATTCTCTTTTCACAAATTAGATCCCTAATCCCTCTTTCCCCTATTTCACTAAATCCTGTCTAATTCCCACAGAAGTCAGTGTCAAAGTCCTGTTGACTTTACTGAGAAAAAGAAAAAAAGTCTTGGGGTAGCAAACAGTGACCATCAAATTCAGAAGTGACCTACAATTTCAGATGTCTGCACTTCAAGAATGAGCCATCCTAGGAAACATCTGTGTGCAAGTAAATAATATCAGGTAGATGGAGTGAATTTAAGGGAAATGCTTTCATTTTTCTTAGAGACAGAAGGTTTTGTTAATAAAGGCAATCTGTTTTTGTAGTGAAGAATGGAGATGGACTGCATCATGCATCTAAGTTTGGTTCATATGTCAGGATTAATCTGCAGTCAATTTATCTGAATATCTGCATACTTACTTAAGTTTTGAACTCAAATTGCAGTACATTTTACTCCCTGTCTATCCTCAGTTTACTTTTTACCTAATTTTCAGATGCCATTAGGAAAAAAGTAAGTAACTTATCCTCCCAAGAACTATGAAAATTGTTAACATGGGACTACAGTCTTGTCATACCTGAATTCCCTACTGTTGAATTTGGAACTTTAAAAAGTTCAGATACATTAAAGAGCACATCACATGCAGGTTAGGAGGGCATTTCTACATTAAGTAGTGTACTTCTACAAGAGCACAGAACTGATATGATTGCTTCCATTTTACTCTCACAATCTTAATATTAAAGTAGATACTGAAGCTGTAGGAAATATAAACTGCCTTAGGTCCATGAAAACACCTGTGAAAATCACAGTAGGCAATGCTCTGCCCTTTCATCCATTACAAAGCTGTACAGAATATGAAGACTTTAAAGCTTAATTTGGCTTAAGAGAGAGAAACTGTGCTGTACAAGTCCATTAAGTTAATCTCTCAGTATAAAATGTTCTATTTTAAACAGAACTTGGAGTTAGGATAATGATAATGAGCCCACCCCTTCTGGATCACTGACCACTGGCCCTAGAGATGTACCTAGTGGCTCCTTTTTAACCTAACAAATTGTTTTGTTTTTTTCCCTCTGCAACCTTCCCAAGGTTCATAGCAAGCCGAGGCCTCAAGGCTGGAGTTCTTGTCGGAGCTGGCTATCGCACCCTGATACACCTTCAAAAAAAGATGACCCAATCTAGGGAAATTCACATAACCTGTCTACACTTCATTTTGCCCATCTGAAAATAGAGCTACTAGTATTCCTCTCGCTCAAAAAGTTGTGGAAAAGTATGTACAATAAATACCCATTTTCATTTTCAAGACCTGCTTTAGGCAAAAGCAAGAAATCTCTCATTTTGTTCTCATATTCTTGTGGGGTTACTGATTCTTGGCATTGATTCAGTCAGCATGTAACAAATAGCAACACGTACTTACTCAGTTTTTCCAGGTTTAAAGCTATTTCCAGTTGCCCAGATTGGTTAGGACCATTGCAAGAGACAAGCTAATTCCAAATGGAATTGAGATTGTAAATAAGAAGCCTCTACATCCAGAGCATTCTACAAAACACTTCAGCTCAAGTCCTTGTGAAGTTCATACAACCAATAATAAGACAATATAGTTTATTGAAACATATGTTCCTGAACATTTATTGTTTATATATGTATATACTTTTCCTAGACTATTGGGTATAGTTCATTAGTAACCCAAGATGCCAACAGTTCCTCTATGCTCAGTGTGTTCCACACATTCTGACAAACAATTAATTAGAACGCAGTATTGCATCTGGCTCGTATTTACAGCCAAAGAATGAATTGGTTTGAAAAAGCATATGAAAAGGATAATACTTCAACCTGATGACTTTGTAGTTGGTTTTGTTTTCCTGGAAGGGATTTGTTAACATATCATGTTTGAGAGACCCAACAGACACTGAATTTATGAGCCTTTAGGTAAACAAAACATATGGTGCTTGCTCTGTTCCATCTATTTGGTAATCAGTCATTTAGCAATAAATGCACAATCACATTTGGTGTGCTTTTCATGCTATACACTTTGAAGATCAATTATGTTCTTAATTTTGACAAATTTTTCATAGTAAAAAAAAAAAACAACCCACTATGAAACTATGAGTGAATTTATTTTTATATTGTCATTTTTCTTTGTTGCTCTATGAAGCTTTCATTAACTCCAACTGAGACTTATACCTGGACTGCTCAAACCTATATCTAGCTACAAAATGCTGGAAAGAGTTTACAGCAAGGAATGATAACTTCACTAGAGGTATCCAACAATACAAGTGTGCTAATTGCTCTCCTCATATTTATATTTTTTTCCTACAATCAAATCAATATGAAACTAAGAGCTGAAAACTGCTAGTTTGCATAACGGTTTAACTGGAAGCACCATTGTTGTGCTTTTCCACATCATGGATCCCCATCCTATAGTTATCTGGGAACAAGCAGATCTGATTACAGAACATGAGAATAATGGTTAGAGCTACAAAAAGAATGGAAATACCAAATCACTGAAATGCTGCAATACCTAACTTTTGGTGGCTTCCCCCTAGAAAGTATAGTTCCATTTTAGATCTACAAGCTCCATATACACTGCATGGAATCCCCCCAAAAAGTCAGTCAATTTCTCAAAGTGTTAGTTTCATTCTGAGAAGGGGACTTCTCCAATGAGTTTTCATAATACTTGACTTAGGCATGTTAGCCCTTTTTCTTAAAACACAGTGAAAGCTGCTACTGTCATTGTTATATGTTTATCCCAAACTTCTGCCAACCTTTAGAACAACTTAGAGGATATCAAAATAAGAAGAAGACCATCAAATTAAGTCACTGAGATCAACAGGAGGATAAAAAAAGCAAGCTTTTAAAAACTCATACAGATATACCAGATACCTCCATTTCAGACTGTCAGCCCTGATTTGATCAGAAATGTAAAAATCTCTTTTTTCCCCAACCTTCTTGTAATATCTTCTTGCACTTTATTTTTTCCTGCTTCAAACTGAGATAAGAGTTTAGAGTTCTCTTCTTCTCTCTTACTCTAGTTATTAAACCTACTTTAGTGTAGGTCAGCCACTCAGAAACCATCTCCAAGTCCAAAAATTAAGGAAATAGTTTCATATTCTAAGAATTTAATGCAGGTCTCATCATAAATCCTACATCAATGGTTCCCTTACCATGTAAACATGCAAATGGTATTGTGTTTCTTTTTTCCTCTGTCAGTCACTATCCAAGAGCCTTCCAAAAGACTTTCATTGTATATTCTGTAAGCTTTTTTCCCCTTGAAACAGCCTTTGTCAGTTCTTGCCCAATTTGGATGAGCCTGAATGAATGGTAGCCCCTTGCTAGGGCACAAAGCCTGTCAACTTTCAAGGAGATCGGCCTAGAGGTTTCTCAGCCTCAAGCTGTTGACAAGCAGGAGCCGAGAAGCAGGAGAAGACTGGGGGCCTTCACCCCCTGGAGGAGTCCAACAGAGCCCCTGATGCCCTCTAGGGGGGGGAGGGGGAAGAATGAGCCCCCAACCTGCCTGCTAGATGACAGGAGGCTGTTGCTACCATTGGCCCCAGGCAATAGGAGGAGCCTCCTGTCATCTGGCAGGCAGATTGGGGCACGCAACCACAGTACGAGTCCAGCAAAACCCTGCCATCCTCCTGGAGGTGCAGTTGGGAGGCTCCTGCTGCCACCTGGGACCAGTGCTGGGCTCAGTCTGCACCCAGTGCAGCTCCATGGAACTCAGCCCAGCGGTGAGAGTGCAGCCCTGGCTCTGCCCACCTCCCACCAGTGGGCTGAGCTCCATGGGGCTGGTGGAACCAATCAGAGCTCAGCCCGACAACAGGAAGTGGGTAAAGCCAGCTCTGTACTCTGATGGTCTCTGCCAGCCTCACGGAGCACAGCCTGGCAGCAAGTGGGGAGAGCTAGGGTCGTGCTCCCCACCACATGACGATGCGGGGCCACTGGGAACACAGCCTTGACTCTCCCTTGCCTCCCACCACCTGGCTTGAAACTTTTGAAATGTTTCAATTGGTCTCGCTTCATTTTAAGGCTGTTTCAAAGCCCTTAATTTTGTTTTGATTTTGCCATATCGAGCTTGAAACAAGTCACAACAGCATCAAAACCAAACAGCTGGTGAAGCTTTGCACAGCCCTAGTTATCATCTCTATGCAGTTTATTGATGGGCCACATGTTTCCAGTCTGCATCTTTCTAAACTTGTGTTTACTGTCTCTTCTTATTTGGATGCAACCAGAGGAGGAAAGGCTGCTTACAAGCAGCCAGCAAAAATTTATAAGAATAAATTGTGCCAAACAAACTTGATCTCCTTTTTTGACAAACTAGCTGCTTGTACAGATAAAGGGAATGCTGTGCATATAGTGTTTGGACTTCAGCAAAGTCTTATATGACCTTCTCATAAACAGAATGGAGAAATATGGGCTAGACAAAACGACTATAAAGCTAGAGAGACAACTGGCTGTGCGGCAGAAAGCTACCTCGGTTTCTCCCCAAAATCTCTGCCCTGTGACAATGTGATTAGATGGGCCAGCACAGAGGATTCACACCTCAG
>NW_017728910.1:9938115-9993994 GCF_001723895.1 Crocodylus porosus | reverse complement strand
GATGTGTGATCAAAAGGCTACCTCAGCCAGATAGTTTGCTCTTTAGGATTTCTAGGATATTGCTCAATCTTGTACCCTATTTTCACCCTACCCCTGTAATCAATAAAGTCCCCCTTTGTGACCGGTGTGGGAGACTTATTGAGGTGTGGGTTTAAATTATGCCTAAGAGACTCCTTAGGTCTGCAGACTAAGGGAGACTGTACTTTTGCCCCCTGACTTGGGCAAGTGCCCTAAGTGCCTGTACTGGGTTGAGTACCCGTAGGACATTAGGCCTATGTTTCCCCAAGAACACAGGGCCGAGAATGAGTCCATTCTTGGGGCGGTGGCAGCTACGTTACCCCCAGGCTAGCGAGTGTGCTCCGGGAAGGGGGTTGGCTGGACATAAGGCGCCCCTAGGGAGGCATTCTAAGCCTGGAAGGTGGTCGGGCGCAGGGCGGTGGGTGACTCAACACAGGAGCGACCCCTACTGGCCCACCACAGGCTTAATAGCCACAAGTAAAGGGTCCATAAATAGATTCATGTTAGAATGGTAGGAGGCTTTGAAAGGAGTCCATCCAATGCTGACAAGTGCAAGCTACCAAGTACCTTGGGAAGAATGATTAGAATACAAATACAAAATGGGTGACAGCATAATGAAAAAGGCTCTGGGAGTCTTCATGGATCACAGGTCAATACAAGTCTGCAGGATGCTGCTGCTGCACAACAAACAAATTCAGTTTTGGGATCCATCAATAGAAGCATTCGATGCAATACACAGGAGGTGATAGTGCCTCTATTCTGCACTGGCCAGACCTCATTTAGAATACTGTGTGCAGTTTTGAGCTGCACATTTAAAAACAGACATGGAATAATTTGAGAGGGCCCAGAACCAGGCAACAAAATTGATAGAGGGCTTGGAAGGTCATTTATATGAGATGCTGAAGGAGCTAGGTGTGTTCAGCTTGTGGAAAAGGTGCTTGAGACAAAAATGATAGCAATCTGCAAATATCTAAAGGGCTTCCATAAACAAGAGGTAAAATACCTTTCCTGTGTTGCTGAAGAAAGCAGGACACAGACCAATAATGTGAAGTTGCAGCAAAGTAGGTTTATATTGGATATCAGGAAAAAAAATCTTCACTGTTAGAACAGTGAGGCAGTGGAATAGACTGCCTATGCAATCTCCATCTCTGAAGGTGTTCAAAAGGAGCTTACTTAAGACGGGTCAGGGATGATCTAGGAGTGGCTGTGATTATACTGTTATGCTAAAGCTATGAGTACCTCACTGGTTCTTGGCTTTGTTGGCTGCCATATGGTGCTGGAAAGGGTGTTTCTCTCCCCTCTTCCTTCAGCTCCATGGTTCAGGGACTTCCCCCCCCACACACACACACTTTCCTCTGAAGGTATTGACTGCATCCAAGCTTGGGGATTTTGACTGGGGTGGTGCAATGCTCCTGCTGGGACTGAAACCCAGAGATTCCTAGCTAGAGGATCTTAACCCCCTGCTCAAGGTCAGATTGTAGGCTTGTAAGCTATTTTCCCCTGAATAGACACTATTAGCTGCAAGAAAAAATGAGCACATAGGCAATGCAAACAATTGTTGCAGCTATGTAGATAACTGTAGAATGTAGAAGAAGATAGAATAGAGAAACAAAATAAGCCCAATGATGGGTCAGTAATTGAGTAATTAAAAAGAAATAGGCTGAAGGTGACAAACTGATGAAGAAAACTGCTGTAACAAGTAACTGGTGATTATTTACAGCATGGCCATATATGGAATATACAGAAGAGGGCTGTAAAAGGTTATAAAAGCATAAGGAAAAAAAAAATTACATTTGAGAAGCTGTCCTCTGAGCAAAAGGAGACCATGCCAGTGAGAACCGTGACCCCCTGTGCCATGACAATGCCTGGCTAGCACATGCTGGCATGGGCATGTGTTTAGCTCATGTAAGAATACTTTTATGGACTGTTGAGGGTTGTTTAATAATTTTGATAAGCTGATGAAGGTTTGTTTAAGTATTGGTATTACTTAAGCATTGAGTAAGTTGGGAATTGAAACCAGAATAGTCTCACTGATCATTTTATTCCATTCACACCACCCCTTAACCAAAACTGAACTCAATAAGAATGGTTGCCACATTTAAAGTGAGGAAGGAATTTTTTCCCCCGTAGTCAGATTGGTAGAGACTGTGGGGATTGTCATCCTCTGTAGCAGGGGACGTGACCCTGTTCCTTGCATCTCTCAAGCCCATTTTAAAATACCTTTGCTGCAGTATGATATTGGGCATTGTGGTCCTCCTGCTTCACCTGTCACAGGTTAGTGTCTTATATCATAGAATCATAGAAGTAGGGTCGGAAGGGACCTTGTAGATCTTCAGGACTAACCTCCTGACTGGGCAGGAGAAAAGACTGGACTCAAATGAGTCCAGCCAGGTAAGCATCAAGCCTTTTCTTAAAGATCCCCAGGGTAGGACCCAGCACTACTTCCCTAGGAAGTTGGTTCCAACTCCTAGCCGCCCTAACTGTGAAGTAGTTCTTGCGGATATCTAATCTAAATCTACTCTCTAATAATGTGTGTCCATTATTCCTTGTCATGCCAGGGGGCACTAGGGGAAACAGTGTCTCCCCTAAACCTTTCTGGTCCCCCCTAGTGAGTTTATAGACAGTCACCAGGTCCCCGCTCAGCCTTCTCATGTGAAGCCTGAACAGGTTTACGTCCCGCAGTCTTTCATTGTAGGGTCTGCCTTGTTGTCCCTGGATCATGCGGGTGGCCCTCCTCTGGACCCTCTCAATGTTGTCCACATCCCTCCTGAAGCGGGGTGCACAGAACTGGACACAGTACTCCAGCTGTGGCCTGACCAGCGTCACATAGAGGGGGAGGATCACTTCCCCGGCTCTACCTGAGATGCACCTGTGGATGCACGACAATGTCCAGTTAGCCCCGTCAACTATGACCTCGCATTGTCGGCCCACATTCATCCTGGAGTCAATAATGACTCCGAGATCCCTTTCTGTCTCCGTGCTCTCAAGAAGGGAGTTTCCCATTCTATAAGTGTGCTGCTGGTTTCTACCGCCTAAGTGTGGCACCCTGCACTTGTCAGTGTTGAAACGCATCCTGTTTATTTTAGCCCACTCCTGTAACCTATCCAGATCTTGCTGCAATCTTTCCCTCCCTACTAGCGTGCTCACCTCACCCCAAATTTTGGTATCATCAGTGAATTTAAACAGGTTGCATTTCACCCTGTCGTCCAAATCGCTGATGAAGAAATTGAACATATTTTGTGGCTGTGTCAAGAGTTCACCGTGTCCGTTAGAAAACAGATTTGTATAGGATGGTTTGGATAAGGATGATCCTGCCTCAGGCAGGGCATTACATTGGATGGCCTCTGGAGGTCCCTTCCAAAGCTACTTTTCCACTTCTGGTGATTCCACTATCTCTTGCATTCTCCTTCCCCCCCAGCCCTCAAGAGTTCCATTTCTTCCATTTGGTTCTTTACTTAGTTATGAGTTTTGTGGTACTCCTCAGTCATTTACTATGGCAACTGGGAAATGAGCCAGCACATAATGCTTGAAGAGACCCTGATATCTGATCTAAGGTATATGTAGTTTTGAAGCAATAAGTCATGGATTATAGGACCTTCCTTCTTAGGTTGACTAAAAAAGGCATTGGAAGGTCCAATTTACATGACTATGTAGGCTTACCATTACTATACAATGTACAAACAACTTGGTAACAGACAGTGGCCAAGCAGAAATTGCTAGTTGATACCTTAAGTCCACCACCAATCGAGGTAGGGGCACATTTTATAAATTGCTTGAAGGGAGGAGGAGGAGGGGCTGGATACATCTCTGGATCTGAGAAGCAATGGAAAATTCTCTTGTGTTCTCAGAATCAGGGATAAGTCTGTGTAATGCCAATAAACATGCCTTTTATACAGAAATCTTCTTTGTTGTCAGGCTACAAATACACAGTTGTATCAATGGCTGCTGAAGCCTGCAGAAGTGGAGAGGAACTGTCCCTATAGCGGACCACAAAGCTGCTCCAAGGCTACTTCGGCAGTCTCTTGTGTGCAGTAGCCCCTGGGATTACTGCTTAGATGGAACTAGCCAACTATACTCCACAAATTCCCTTACCCCTAAAGTCCTCCCTGTATCTAAAAATGTAAAAGCCTGCTACCATACAATTTCTCTGTTGTGTAGGGTAGGTCCACATTCCCTTTGCATTTCTTCCCACATGCCCACACAGCTAAAGCATATCAGTTAGTATACACTACTGAAGGGCAGGGGTATCTCTTGCCCTCAGCTCCCATATGTAGTTGAAAGACAAACTGCTAAAAAACACTGAAATTATTTTAACTATGTGGTTATTTGAAAGATAGGTTAATACATTAACCTGAAAAACAATGTACCCTGCTTCCCCTCCTCTCCCCCGCCCCCAAACACACACACAGGTTTGTATACTTGTGTTTCCAGTATCGGATTGTAGTAACATGAACAGATTTCTGGTTATTTCTTTTTATTACTAGGTTGTAGAACATAGAGAAATTATTAAGACTTGAAAATCAATTTAAGCATCTTAACTTTCAGACTAATATCTTCAGCTGGTACAATTTGTGCAACATGAGACATTAAAGATTTCCATAAAATGAATTAGAGCAGATCGTTTCTCAGTTGAACCCACATGTGTTTAGAGAATGGCTTATATATTAGAAGAACCTAATATTGAGTCCTTCAGTAACAGAAATAAGAAACCCAGAAAAAACAGTAGTAAATATTAGATGCAAAAAAAAAAAAAAAAAAAATCAAATTAATGATTTTAAAGGAAGATTTGTTAGCACTTATTGAAATGCTTAACTGAACAATAACTTAGGAACAAAATATAATGCTTGGTTTCATTTAATTTGTCTTATGAGCATCTACTCAGTTAGATGGTTGTGAAATCCTTTGGATATCTACAAAGATACTCTTGTGTCATCCTGTATACTGAATAAAAAAAAAAGATACATTGAGCTGATTCTCAACTAATTGTAAATCAGCCTAGCTCCAGAGAATTCAGCATTGCTGAATTCAATATTGCTATACTTACCTAGAATCTGGCCCATTTTTCATTTATTTATACAGAAAACTGAAATGGGACAGGTAATGTATTTTTTGCCTGAACTTCTTTTCAACATTCAAAATTGAAAAATGGACATGATGAAAATGTATGGGTATGTACACACACACACACAGAGGTATCATTATTCCAAACAGGATATATACAAACATTTTCCCTACTTTCCATTATCTATATACCCAAATACTCCAGCCTGATATAATTTTCTCTCTTACCCCACCACACACAATTCTAAAATAACTAAAATGTTCTTAATAGTTTCATAATAGTCAGAAAGCATATTCACAGAACTCTAGAAATCCATAAACCTAATTACAGTCATATGTAGAATTAAGAATGCTGCATTTGAGTCCTACTCCCACTGATTTCTGTGAGACAACCCTGTGGTGTTAAGCGTTTTGGACCCATAATGAAAGCTGCAAGTTGTTTTGAAACACTGATCCAGAAAGAAGCCTTTCTGGCAACTCGACCAGTGCATAGGGTATCATTACTGGCATAAAAGCCAATGTAGCCAAACAGAATACATAAAAGCCTGATTGTTTAAATTTCATAAACAATAAAAGTTTAACGGATACAAAATCATACTAAGCAAATGTGCTTATTTTTGTACAACAGAGTATATAAATAAAGAGCCCACAGCCTATTAGCCTGACTGAAAACAAGACATGAGGATAAGTCAAGAAAAGAGTTGTGTTTACTGGGAGTTTGTGAGGAATATTTGACTTAAGTTACTGTTTGTATCAATGGGGAAAAGGAGAGTCTTTAGGAAGATGGAAGCTTTTGGCTGGAATTCACCAAATGTGTTAATGAGCATGCACTGGAACAGACATCCAGCATGTGTAGGTGCTCGTATTTCTTATAATCACAAAGAGAAAAATATGACTATAGATATATAGTTTAAGTAGGAAACAATGATATTAAGTAACGCATGAAGGAATTATCTGGCAATAACTCCAATTTAGGACACTATACCTTAATTTCATCTGTAATCCATACCACCTGGGGTAGGTTATACTTGGGAGAGGAAGATGGAAGAAGAAAATGATCCTGGTCCCTTTTCTGGGACCCCACTGTTCTTACACTACACAAGAGCAAAGGAAGATATAATTGTCTTTCTACTGTATTAAATATTAAAGCCCTTTCCCTCTTTTTTTTTTTTTTTTTTAAAAGGCGAGAACTCCTATCCATTTTCAATTCCAGTTTATGCTGGAAGTAGGCTTCCTGCTCAGTAAGGTAGTCACTGGGGACCTACCAATTTCCAACAAAAAAGAGTCACTAGACCATTGACAGGATGCCTTAAAAATCCATCAAGTCAAGGAAATCTGGCAGTGAAGGAAAAATTCCTTAGCAGCTCCAAAAAAAGTGTGCACGTATGTGTGCGTGTACTTGGGAGGGGGGGCAGGAAGGGAAGGGAAATCAAGCATTCCTTGTGCCGTTACCTCCACACCCTTTGGTGTAATAGACCTAAACAGTGAAAGGAAAAACATTAAATCAGAAGTTAAACAGAACGTAAATGTTATGGCTCAAGCAATATTTGCAACACTTATAACATTACTGGTAACTCCATAAATTAGTAATTTTTTACATAAAGAATTTATAAACAACTTGAGTGAAAACATATAGTATGACAAGGAAGTTATATTTGGTTTTGCAAAATAAAAAGTTCAGAGGTACTGTATGTACAAATTATAATAATTTGTTTTAAGGGAGAACCCTCTGGTTTCAGTATTACTACCAAAAAACTAGCAACTTAATGCCATTTATCACCATAAATATTTCTTCATTCATACCACAAATGACCTTTGCCCTTTTTATTTGAAAAAGCTGGGATTGTTGCTGGTGAAACTAATCTGTTTTCTGCTTATACACTACTTCTCTGAACCACGGCCGAAGTATAAACTTTCTGATGTTGGTTTATCACCACCACATTGTACTTCCTACGTGATATTCCCTAGCCTTAATATTCTATGGTGGACTTAACAATTCACCCTGGAACATCCTGGGCTTAGAAAAAACTTTCATTTTGATTGGTGGAACCCATCCACCAATTAGGTAACAGCTGGCAGAGCCAACCCTGGCCAGAAGGGGGAGGAGGGGCGAGGAGCCTCCCAGACCCAATTGAATCCTGCATTTTAGACCTTTGGACCTCTGCTTGTCCTCTCTGCCAACTCACACCAAGGGGAAGAGCCTTTCCACCAATCAGCACGGGGTAGGGGGGGGGGATGGGTAACCACAAAATGGCCATGAAATCAGCCCTGCCTGCCTTGAAAAACCCTTTGTCCTGCCACACTTTAAGTCAGTCTCTAATCGTATTTATTGTTTAATTGTGTGATTATTTAATCATATTTCTCTATATTTGCTGTCATGAATTCAAAGCCTTCTAGCTCTCTGTTTTGATGATCTCATTACGCTGTTCTATAAGAATTCTAGTTTTGTCCCTTAGCATAAACGTACAGGGAGGACATTATATTCAGAGTAGCAACATTAGGCCTAGAAAAGTAATGTAATCAAAATTGGAATTTTCCATTTATGGAAAATGCATATACATAAAATGAAAGCTGGAAAAAAAAATCTTATTCGGAGCTTCTAAATCTGTAATAGATAAAGCCTACTGGAGAAAAGCAATCGGACTTTTTGAACTCAAAAAGAAATATAACTGAACTCATTACTGTTTAACACGTTTTAAGTATACACAAACTGGAGAACTCTGACTCCAGGTATTAATGAAATTCATTCCAAAGATCTGAAATCCAAGATCTGAAGCTTAAACCATATTGCAAATAGATTTGGTTTAAAAGTAAATAAAATAATAAATACAAATATGAAAGCAAAAAAAAAAAAAAAGTCTGTTGAAGCTACAGCATTATGGAAATGTTGAAGCATTACACAGAGACAGATGGGTGTTTTGTAGATGTTCTCCGTCTCCAAAGCAGAGCATTTTGTAGCTGGTCCTAAAGCAAATGAAATGGTGTACATGGTAGGCAAAAAAAAAAAATCTTCTCTATACATCAAGACCCGATTATTTTCCCCAAGAAAATTCTTCAGGTAGAACACCAGTAAACCAAAGCAAAAATGAATACAAGGAAATTCTTTGGAGTACAATACACAAAGTCAGACAAGATGATCATAGTTGCTTGTTCCAGCCTTTAAAAAACAAACAAATAAAAAGAACAAAACCAAAAAGATTGAATCTAGCTAATCCACTGAGAGCAGAATAAGCAAGTGCCATACCTGCAGAACCACATGTTCAAAGGAATGGAGCTGCTTTCTTATTATTGCTTGAAATGACTATTGATTACTAGTAGAAATGAATCTAAAAATAAAAATGAAGATGCCATGGAATACTCCAACTACATATTGGCCAGAAGAGCAATCAGGCCATATGAAGAAATGGGAACAGGCCACACCACAAAATGTGTGGCAGTGATATTTCTGTACCACAGGAGTTCTGGGCTGTAGTGTTCTCTCTTGCTGGAGTAATTTAGCTAATAGTAGACAGCTCAAGAATTTTGCGTGGAAACCAGAATACATCCATGCATCCTCTCTCTCTCTCTCATTCTTTTAGTAATTGTTCCAAAAGCCCCAATGAACACCTAAAATTGATCAGCTTAAGCTAATACGCTAATAAGTTCACCTTTATCATTTATGTTTGGATAAAAAGTAATATTCAATATAAACTATATTTTTGTATTTTAGCAGTCTGACTTGATGAAAAAAAAATATTGGTTTGCGTAACAAAGAGCTTCCAATAGACTGAGTCCATATCAAAGGCACCTCCATTAGCATACGTATCTTATAGAAGACAAATTTGGGGATCACCAGAAGGGATAAAGAATTTTTATATGAAATATAATGTACATCAGATAACAGCTGAGTCCTAAAGAGATTCTGTTCTAATAGCTGAGAAGCGAAGCTGAAGGAGACTGGGGAGGAAGAATTTAAGGATAAGTCTCTTGGGGGAATAGGAGGTAGATATTCAAGGTCTTGGGGAACAGGGTACCTCAAGTCCAGGGGAAAGAGGTAAAAAGCCACAGATGCAGAAGGACTGTCCAAAAAGTCAGTAGGATTGCTAGCTGCAGAAAACAGCAGGAACATTGGAAAGTTGCTCCAGGTTAGAAGTTAGCAGTAAGGCAGTTGTTGGTTTTTGTATGTCTATCTCCAATGTGAAGAAGCTTTTTCCTACACTGTGTGCGTTATACAATAAACCCGTTTTGACTTTTTACCTTGCAGTATGTCTGGCAAGAAGAAGAGCAACTTCAGGGCATCTGGGACTAGCAGGAATTCATTCCATTCCTACAGAGATACCACACCTATGCTTTCTCTGGCAAAACCAAGGAACCTCAAGGGTTCAGTTCTCCTGCACTGAGCTATAGAGTCCAGTCAGGGTGCTAGAAAGACTGAAGCTTGCTGGAGGGAGAGGAGAGACTCTCAGGGACAAGATCTGATCACAACTGCAAACGTATGCAACAGGGTAGTGGGGAAGGGAACCTGGAGTTCTGTGGTTGCCTCAAGACAGCTCCCTCCCCCACCTTTTATTCCCCCTGTTGAATCCAATGTGTCATTTTGTCCTTCAGTTTTTAATTCTGGATAACTACAGGCAGATGCATTTAAACTGGGTAGGTCCAATTCCAATCTTATGTATATTATTTTTATGTTAATAAAGTTCCAATGACTTAAAAGGAGCAATTTCAATTTCAACTTTCCAACAGTGTGAAGTTGGAATCTGGCTTGCTGTTTTTAGATTATAGAAGCTCTCTACATTATAGGACAAAGGAATCTGCTTTAAGGCACAGCGGGTGAATGCAGTGCCTAACAATTCACATAAAATACATTTATTTAAATATGCATTTATATATTTATTTAATGGACATTTGAAATAAATGAATACATATGTAGGAAAATGCCATTTAACATTATATTACTTTAAACTCATTTCTGCAAAATACATAATCAATATTTCGAACTGATTGTAGAGCACTTGATACATCCCACCTATGCTATGCATTGTATATCAGCAAAGCAGCCCTGTCCACTTGGGCTTTTTGAATGTCTGTACCTAGCCTAGGGTGGAATCAAAACTATGCAGTTTTCTGCAGGTGGTGTAGCTTAGCTTGGTAGCAAACAGAACACATTTGCCTTTGGTGCTTGGTGGGAGGTCAAATCTTTGACCAGGTTCTGCCATTTTTAGGCCAGTCTGTGTGCTCCAACTCCTGTTCTATTATGAGTATAAGAACAGTGTCTGATCACTTATGCCAGTAAAAGTGTAATGTCCGCACCTGACCTTAAAATCTAATCTATTTAAAAAACAAACAAACACCCAAACAAAACAAATTAAAATCTCCATTTTCAAAAATTGGCACCATTGGGTTAACTTTGATCCACTGAAGTCATTAGGAGTTGTACCTTAATGGAAACAATGTGACTGATACAAGATACTTAAAGAAAAAAAAAATCACACTTGAAATTAATTTGTGATTTAGTCTCACAGTTAATATCCCATTTCTTGAGAAAACAGCTGTAAGATCTGTAACTGTAAAAAGTGTCAAAGATTTTGGTTTTATGGTTCATCTGACTATAACATCTCTAGCACTACAAACATATCTAAATCAGCATAGTGGGCATTGATGAAGTAGTGCCCCTGAGTCAACAATACCATCTCCTGAAGCACCTAGAGCCATTAATTCTAATACCACTGAATGGTTGATCTTCAATGTACTTTAGCCTGATAAATGTCAGGACATTACAGTGACAGTTGCTTGATATACAATTATTGAATAACTACATTTTGCTTGAGAAAGATCTGGGGTATCCAGGCAAATCAAAGAAAAATACCGTAGGCACTAGAATGCCATTTGTAGGAAGAATATGGCACTTTTATAAATGAACAGTTATTTGGACAGCTGGAGTTTTATAATATAGCAAGAAGGAATAAAAGGTCAGTCATCCACCAATCATTGTCTGACACCAATTTCAATCGGTGCAGTGGTAACTGCAGTAGTATACTATTTAACAGTCTCTTTTTACTCTCTCCCCATCCTCCTCCTATTTTATATGTAGAAATGGCCTGAAATGAACCCATTTTTAACATTCCTAGCAATTTAGAACCACAATCTGATCCACTGCTGACTTTCATGAGGGGCCCAGACTATTTCCTTATGCCCAGATTATGCCTCTCTGATTCTGCCTAGCCTCGGGTTCCTGACTCTCCTAAAACTGTTTGTTGGAGAATTGGGATGCAGTTTTTAAAATCTAGATTAGTTTCAGCCAACAATTAACTTTTAATAGTTAATAGCAACTATTAGCAGTTATAATGGTTAACAGGAATTCCTTGTGGGGCTAACCAGCTCCCAGTTTGTGAAGTAGAGACCCTAGAGCTGTAGCATCCACTGGTATTAAGCATTTGTGTACTCCTGTGTAGAAGGCACTGCACTAACCTAGTACAGTTCAAAAAAAAAAAAAAAAGAAAAAAAAGAAGGAAGGAAGGAATTGACAGGGAATAATTATGGCCAAAAAGCAGGGGGAAATGTGATAATTCACCATTTCTCTCAGTCACTTCAACCGAGTACCTAAGTTACATTAAAACATGGAGAGTATAATGGTGGAAAAATCACTACTCTGAACTGCCAGTGCCTTTGGGAATTCCAAGGTGATTTATAGGTTTGATTGTACCTAGTTGAGCCAGTGGTGGCAACTTTGATCCGCATTAAGCAAACAAAACCATACACATGCACACACAGTTCACAATTCTTAGCAAAAAGATTATTTTTCCTGCAAGAAAAGGTTGTTCTGTGACAAAAAAGCCTGCACAAATATTACATATAAACTGAACCTCACGTAGTAAGCTCATTTTGCAGTAAAAAAGTGCCTCAGACACAAGGTGGGAAGTTAATAATACTGACTGCTGACTATTGTTAGTGCTATGCTCTTAGTGGCTATTAGGTCCTGTAAAGGGTTCCAAAGGAGGTGATTGGGATCCAGTAGATAAAGTTCCTGATCAAGGATGGGGTCCCCAACCTGACACTGGAAAGCAAAGGGCCAGCTGTTGTCAGGGGAGGCATTCAAGAGCAAAGACCAGGTACTGAAAGGCTTGCAGGTGGAAGGCAGCCACCCTGCTTGTAAGGTTGATTAGGCCCTGATGCCTCCTTTCTGGTGGACAGGTAAAGAAAAGCCTGCTGGAGCCAGTGGTGCCTGTTCTAGAAGTTCATAAGGAGCTTCTGGATGAGCCACAGAATAACAGTTGCCTGGTTGTTGATTATTAGGACCCAGCCATAGTAAGAGGTTGGGCAGGCAACACCACTGTTGTAGTTAGACCTCAGCCTCTTCACTGAGGCCTTCTGGGCTAGATAGGCTGGCCTTCTAGGGAAATACCCAGGTCTTTGAAGCCATTGTGGCACCAAGACAGGCCTCCAGGCAGATCTAGGGACCGAGTGTCCACCATAGTGCCCATCAGAAGTGTCATTTTTGTTGATACTGCCTGAAAAGGCATACTTGTAGACCCACTGACACTCAATCAGGCACTGGATGTCACCCTTATTGCTCCCAAAAAGAAGTCAGATCATTGGTGTATGCTGTTACCTTAACTGGAAGCCAGCAGTAGGGGCTGCAGCTGATGGGAGTGCCAGGCCTGTCAGATTCTGTCATAGCTTGTGGAACAGTGGCTTAGTGGTTAGGAGAGAGCAATATACTTACAGCATAATAAATCTAATATACTATAGCCTCATACATAAATGCTTTGTGAAACCATTACAGTGATATTATAATCACTTGCCTTGTAGTAAAGTTTTTATTACCCTGGAAAATGATCACATATCTACTATAACATGAACAGCTGACAAACACTCAGCCAATATGATCACATCAGCTCAACAAGCATCAGGCAAAAGGTTACCAATCTCAGTCACTGTGTTCCTAGTATTGTAAAGATCACACAGCAGCCAACATAAGTCTCAAAGATGAGATGAATGCGAGATTGTTTCATAGGTCCTTCCATCTGTTTTATTAGTACCAACAATGAGAATACCATAGCACTAATAAGCACAAGATGTCAAATTCATGTTATATTTTTCATGTTCTCTGAATTCTCATGGAAGATTTTAAGAATGATGACAGCATTAAAAATCTTTGGCAGAGGCTTATAAAAGCTGGCCTTGCTGCTGTCTGAGTAAAAGCAATTCATATTTTAGAGATCTGCAAGAGAAAGCAATCTTAGCCTTGTGCACAGTTCAGCTTGAGGGGCAAGCCTAGGAAAGTTCAAGGTCTGTTTTGAATAACTACGTATAATTTAGTATTCACTCAAATCTTGCGAAACTCTGCCAAACTTTATCAAAGAAATTGGGCTAACTGAGCTTTCTTATGATTATCCCAGTGTTTCCTTGTTTGCCATATACCATAAAAGAATCTATTGTCCTGTGCAACCAGGAAGGGAATATATCCATGACACTATGCAGGAAGAAGGACAGAAGTACTAGTTTTAACCCATCTTATGCGGAAGCAAAACAAAACAAAAAAAACCTCAAAACGGTCTTTGTATTTGACGTAAAATGTTCTGTATACAAGCTCAGGGGCAGTATAGTTCCTTATGGTTATTTTAGCTGGTTTATACAACTCAAAAAAGTACAGAAGAAAAACACATTCACACCAGCAATGTAAAAAAGAGTTTACTTTTCTCATGTTCAGGGAAAGATTAAAACAGATGGATATTTTATTTAGAAAGCAAGAAGTATGATGACCTCTCTCCCTCCCCCCAGTCCCTACCCTCTGCCTTCCCTTACTGGATGACTCAACTGTCTTTATTTCTCCTTTAGGATCAACCGTCTCAAAGTTATGTTTCAGATTAGTGCGGTGAAAAAAAATATTGTTTTAACATAGTGGGGAAAATAAAAATATATTTTGTATGTTATAATAAAAAAATAAGGGAAAATACCTGGGGGATGCCAGATAACAGAGCTTTTACTGTACTACATTTACTGATTTGCCTTGGCTTAAAGAGGCATTCACAGGAATCAGCTGTAGCCAAAGTTTATGTATTTTTCTAGCTTCAGTTTTAAAGTAGTTCATTTTGTTTGTTTTTAATTTAACTTCCACAATTGAGAGCACCTAGTGAGAAAGGGGTTAGTTTCTTTAGGCATCTGATGACTGATTTTTCTTCTGTACTACGATACTAAGAGTATTTTCTTTTTCCCCCTCAGGGTTAAGATTTAGTCTCCTGCTGAAAAGCAAATACTTGAAGTGCACACTATTTTCATGGAAAAAAAAGATAGTTTGGGCTAAACCAAGGGCAGGGGAAGATTAAGGGCAGCATATGTAACATTTGTTCAGGCATCATTTTGGAATTCTTCCCAGTTATATAGTGAACTAAGTGGATAAGTATACTTTATTTCTAAAACTGAGAAAAAAATTCAGATTTTAGAAGTGCAACAATATTGTTCATATTTTCTCTCATTCCTTCATTATATTCCCTCATGCCATATTTTTTTGTGATAAATTATGGATTATAAAATGTTCTCTGGAATAACCTGGACTGGCTTGGCCTTACATTAACAGAGTGAAGTGAAAAGTAGAATGTTAAAATATTTTATAACGCAGTTGCCAAAAGTGCATTTCTTTAAAGAACTTCAGAGGCTAATCAGAATGCAAATCGTGGTCTCAATTATAAAACAATAATATTAGCAACCTTAAGATACGTGACGCTTAATACTACTGCTATGCAAATAATAAATTTCAGTCATTTATACAAAACAGGAAAAAACATGGAATTTGTCCTTATAAATGATTGAATTTAGTCACTGAATAATTTCTGCCAAGCGCTTGTCTGCAAGCTGTATGTGAATTGTTTTTTGCAAGTAAAGAATATTCAGTGTTTGAGGTGTTTTCATTGGACACTTGTAAACTCATATTATTTAGTTTATAGGTCACAGAATCTTTTATTCTCAGTTAAATTATGGTAGAGATATTTGCATTATTTCTGAAGTTTATTTTCAGTATATAGGCTGAAATAGCAAAGCTCACATTTTTCTGTATACAACGCTAGCAAAATAATACTAAGAAAATATAAACTATAAGTAAATCAATTTATCTTTTTTATGAATATTCAAACCCATAAATATATTTGTGTGGTTGAAACCCTGCTTGGTAGTTTTAACTTTTATGAGCAGCACAAAATTTTTCCTTTACAAAAATAAATTAAATATAATTAAGAATGTAGGGGACATATTAGTAGCTAAGAACTTTGATAAAATGTAATGATTAGCTAAGAACTATGATCAAATGTAATTATCAGACAGTTCTTCATTACTTACAAGATACTTTTCACAGTACTGCCACTTTTTTTAAAGTTGTACATGATAATTAATGGAAGACTGGATTTTATACAAGGTTTATAAAAGTCAAACTTGATTCTAGACACGTACAGACAATGAAAAATTAAGGCATGTGCCAAAAAAGAGTCGCGACTAATTCAGTCATGAAGTATATAAAGTAAGAGTTTTACATTGTGCTCCAAGGATGAAACGGTCATAGATTATGTTAAGAGAAAGGACCAAACCATCTAGTCCAACTCTCTTACTAATAACAGACATTGTTACACCTTATACTGAGATGCCCAAATGTTTTAGTGGCATTAGTGCTAGCTCAAGACTAAGGCAGTCATTTCAGGCCAGCAGGGGCCTGGAAGACAGCTATGCAAGAATCCTCCCCTCACCCATTCTGGGCATCTCCCCTGCCACTAGGGGTTCCCCGCTCCCCTGCCTCCCACCTACTTGTAGCCGGGTTGCTGTCTGTCTAGTGTTAATCTGCCTGCACAGCACCACTGCCAGGTTGCTGGCCTTCTCAGGGCCGAGCCTGCCCAAAAAGCAACATTGGCTAGGCAGGCAGGTTAACACTTCCCTGCCTGCTTCCCCAGGAGAGACAGTGCAGGCAGCCACAAGTGAGGAGCTGAGGAAGGGCAGAGATTTGGATTGCTAGGGAGGGTTGTGGGGGTAGGGAGCAGTAGGTCTGATCTGGGTGGGAAAGGGAGGGGGAAGCAGATGGGGTGTTTACAGTAAGGTGTAGCCTGGAGTGGTAATAAGGAGTAGACCCTAGTATAAACATGACCTGGGTAGCACAGATCATAGATAATACTGCCCTCAAGCAGCATAATCTTGAGCTGCCTAATGGAATGCTTAAAACTAGTTTCAGGTGTTAATGTATGGGCAATACAGGAGTTAAGAGCTCTAGAAGCCACCCTAAATTACCATGCAATTAGGCCACAGAGCTAAAGAAAGGAATATATATGCTCCCTATTTGCAAAAATAGGAGTACAGGTTAAAGTAATGTAAAGAAGCTTGCCCAAAGTCACACAATACAATTATATTCTTTGTATGTAATCTAAGGCCCATTCCAGTGTCTGGACTAAAAGACAAGTCTCTCAAGTCATATTCAGCAGAAAAAACAGACAAAAACTGGGCCTCTAGTTCTACTCCTACATTTGGCACCAACTCAGTGAGAAAACCATTTAAACTCTGAGCACATATAGACATTCAGTTTGTCCTGGGAGATTCACTGGTATTTCAGGAGAAACCATGAGAATACTTACTCAGGATTTTTGTCCTAGACTAAAAATGTTTACTTCAGGAGAAAAATAACCCAGAAACATTTAACCGAGGTCAACTCACTCTTAAGAAAGTAAATGCCTATACATATTGCCTTCTGAGAGAAGCCACAGTATAGTCCTCCAGCATCCCAGGGTGCTTTGCTCCAAGCCCTCTTTCCCCCACAGGGAGGCACTGTGCTGCCTGCTGGATTCTACTGCTCTAACCGAGCAGGAAACAGAACGCACCTCTTCACAATCACACTGGCTACTCAGCTTAGTCTGTGTCCCTTCTGCACAATCAGAGCTATACTGTGCACTGCTGCCATCTGTCTCTGGGTATGCTGAGGGAGCCTACACAGCATGCCGAGATGTGGGCTCAGGTCCCCCCTGGATATACTGCCAGCACTGCAAGCTCTCGGTTCTTCAGGGGCTCAATGTCTGTTCAGGCATCTCTAGGCAAGTTTTTTCTACCAGGAAAAACAAGGTTGGGAGAATTCTCCCAACTCACTTCAGTGTGTATTGTAATCCCCATATTGAAGTCATGTATGTAACACCTCTGTAGAAGACCATGATGCACTATTTACTTTATTCTTTGAATAAAGTCTTATGAGGTACTCTAGTGGAAGGCCCCATAGCTGGGAATTTCAAATATACATATGGAGTTAGGGCTACAACTACAATTGAATTTTCAAAGAACTCAGGCACCCAACTTTGAAAATTCCTATTTATATTCACCAGTTTCATAATGAGTTATATTTTCCATTCAATGAGTGGGGCTAGGAAATAATTGAACTTTGTTGCATTCTGCTAAGAGAATGCAGACTTGCTGAACATTTTGCTAAGGTTTAGTTACTATCCATGAATAAAACAAATCAAAGAAAATGTGCTGACATTACTTTCTGGTAGCCTCAAAAACATTTTAAGTCACTTTGTATATTTTTTATTTTTATTATATACCTGACTCAGCTTCAGCATCTTGGGTTACAATTTGGTTCAGGGTGTTTCACAGTAATTTCAAACTGTGATTTGCACAGATCTGAAAGTTGCAGAAAGCCATGTTTATCTGAAGTGAAGCAGAAGGCAGGGCAGATTTACACTTTATATACCAACTAAATTAGAGATAAATATATTCCAAGGTTTCATGAGCTGGAGCTCACTTCAGCAGATGCTGTGAAAGGACACAAAAAGTAGTGTATCAAATGGAGAGAGAAATTTGGATAGAAAAAAGGCAGAAAGTGAGGGGAAGAGGAGGGAGGGGAGCAGTGCTGGGAGAGGCAAGAGGCAATAGAGAAAAAGGAGGTGGCAAAAGCTAATCCAGGTAATAAGATAAAAAGCCATAGTCCTTGTTTAAACTATATTTAACACAATCCAGTAGGAATGATTTCTTGGTTTGGAATTTCCCACTCAAGTCTGTTTTAAATATTTTGCTACCTAAAGACAATTATCCTGTCCAGGGAACTTAAAGTATTGTCTCAGTCCTCTGTATCTTTCTGGAAGTGATGTCCAATCACTGTTCGTTCATTCTTACATTTGGGGATCTCCCCATCTGTCCAAATGTAGACAGCAAGCAGGTAGTATAAGCATCCTTCCTTCCTCAACTTTCTCCAGCCTTCCTCTCCCTCCCTTCCTTCCTTTTGTATTCAAATGGAGCAGTGTATACAATGGAAAGATTCAAGTGCACCCATTCATACCTTCTGATGAAGTAAGCTCCTGAAAGCTTATGGTACATATGTACCTACATATAATCTAGTTAGCCTATAAATTGCAAATGACCCTACTTCTGTTAGATTTGTATAAAGTAAGGCATTTACTGTCAACTGCAGTCAAAAAAGGTTTACTGTCAACTGCAGTATTTAAATTTACAAAACAATCATTAACCTACACATTTTATAAAACCATCTCTATTGTAGAGAGGGACTTTTCCTTCACGTTAAATAAATAACTCACTATTTCAGTGAGTTCAGTATTATTCAGCAAGTTCCATTACGCAGCATAAGTGGATATCAAAATAAATGTATTTCAAAGTTCTGGAGCTTAAAGAAAAGCCAGCCATGTGGTAAAACCATAAATATAACTGTGCAAGAATTACAGAGGCAAAGGTAGAAGTTAATAAATTAACTACAGGAGCAGAGACTTGCTGTCCAAGACTCCTGATAATTGACTATGGAGGCTTTTCACCTCTAGGTCACTATTTCATATCTACCGCCCTTCAGCAGAAGTCATCATCACATGGTATGATAGTTCTGTGTGGAACAAGTGGGTGGCCCAAGTTCAGGTTTTAGAAAATAGATGTCCAAGTCACCTAAAATAGGCATTAAAAACAGACATTTGTTGCAATCTCAGAAGAGAGGTCAAGAACTACAATTTTCTCACTTTTACAAGTGATCTATGTAGATTTGGGCTGAGCAGTAAGCAAGACAGACTGTTGCAGATGCATGCATATCTGTTCATAGCCAAGCTACGATTCAGCAACAGCAGACCTAGATAAGCCATGTGCAGACATTCAGTTTCTTCTGGGAGGGTTTTGCTCTCCTGGAAGCCATGAGTGTACAGATGTTCAGAATTTCAGAAGCTAGGGTTAAATCGCTGTCAGGAGAGTTTCTCCTGAGCAAATATCTGTACATGTTCTTTTCTGAGAGAAGCCACAGCACAGTCCTTCAGCAAACAAGAGTCCTCATATCTCCAGCCCACACACACACACACACACACACCCCTGCCCCACCAAGTCCCTGGACAGTCCTCAAGCCCTGGCCCTCCAACCCCTGCAAATGTATCTTCATCCAGCTGCAGGGGCTGCTCCCACCACCCTCCCTGGCTGCCTACTGGCCACGATGCATGTGCTCTGCCTCAAATCACCCTCTTTCCCCTCCCCAAGCAGCTCCTAACTAAGGCAAGCCAGGAAGTGCTGGGAAAATCTTCAAGGCTGAGCTGACCAAAATCTAGGATCTTTTTTTGTTTGTTTGTTTTTTTAAATGCCCAGATGGAGACTGGAGGATCCAAAGAGAGGATGTCTGGGAAAACCCAGACATATGGTAACCCTAATAAAGGAAACTGCAGAGCATGTGCACAAGAAAATCCTGGCTGCACAACATCAGCACTGCAAGCTATCTGCTCTTCAGGGACTCGGCATTTGAATGTCTGTTCAGGCATCTCTGGGCAAGTTTTTCTATGAAGAGAACAAACCCAGGAGAATTTCTCAGATCATGTGTGAAGGTAGTCTATATACCACAGTCGTACATTTAAATGTAAAATTTAGATTTAATTTTAAAATAATAGTCTCTCACATATGATTTAAAGAAAAACACTTCAATACATGAATTGAGAATAATCACTGAAGCAATTTTTGCAAAAAGGAAGTGGCATGCAATAATACCACCCAAACATGGGATGAAGATATGGTAGAGGGTGTTGCTTCCATCACTGGTTGTCTAATGCAGTGGTCTCCAAAGTGGGGTGCGCACACCCCAGGGGGTGCATGAGATGATCCCCAGGGGGTGTGCGAAGAAAATATTAGTACTTTATTTTTATTTATCTTTTTATCTAAAAAATAAATATTAGTAAAGCTTAATTTTGTTCTTAATATACAGATCAACACTGGCGCCCTCACTCAGTCCGTATGTTGGATGGTCACATGTCACGTACGGTACGTGAGGTATCCTGAGGGAAGAAGCATTCATTCGCTTTCAGCGTATTGCTGTTTACATGTGCCCGGTTAAGTGGATTTGCAGATTATATCATCTAGTTTTAACTAAACTAACCCTCACAAAATAGACAAGTGGCTTAAAAAGATTCCTGCAAAGAAACCGCAGATTGAAGATAATACTAATAATGCCAGCACAAGCAAACAAGAAAATGGCAGAGCTGACGCTTATACTCCTAGTACGAGCTCTTTGTCAGCCACATTACTTGGTAAAAACAATGACGATTTTCTATTTTTTGTGTAGGTTTTATAATGCACATAATATTAGTACAGTAGTACATGTATATAATTTATAAATAAATAAATAAATACACATATATTGGGGGTGCGTGCTCAAATTTTTTACTGATAGGGGTGTGCAATCCAAAAAGTCTAATGGGTCAATGTTATCTGTGCTGCTACTGTTCGAAAACAAAAAAGGAGACTAAGCCTTTCTGCCATTACTAGAAGAGGAGAGTAGCTTATGAATACAGAAAAATGTGTATGTGGCTGGGGGCGGGGGCGCACATGCAGGGAAGATGCAAAGTAAATGTCATATAGCATTCAAACTGTGCAGGTCCCAATATCATGAATTTGCAACTGCATGCATATAAAGTGCTATGCCAGATTTATGGTTGACAGCAGATGCATAGTTTGCAGCTAATAGAATACTAGTAGTTAAAATCCTCATATCAAAATTGGATATTTGCAGAAGTACTGAAGTAGCACAGGAAAGGAAAGAGGTACATAAACCTTCATGGTCTTCAGAGAAGAAACAACAAGTAGAAACAAAATTAAGCTACAGAAAGGACAAATACATAGTCAGGTCTTTGGGAAGACCCTCAGTTTTTAGGTATCAAAGAGAAATGTTAATTTTTTTTTTAAATTAACAAATGTTAAAATTTGTTCATTGGAGGAGGAGCTTCATTGACATTTGTAAATGGAGAAAGGGGCCAATGCATAAGATTAGGTCCATGCAACAAAAAGCTTACAGCCAGGACAAGGAACATATAAAATTGCCACATGAATTTGGGCATTTTTTTTTAAATTAAAAAAACAAAAACACATCAAACAAAGCCAGAATTTAAATTTACAACATGACTTAGCATAACAAGTCATAGTTTGTTGTAATAGATGCTGATAAGACTGTATATGTTTATCTTTCTTTTCGCAACGGTATATGCATGTCTTTATAGTTCTGGGTTTTGTTTGTGAATAGAATTGAGGTTAGAATTTCCAACTCTCAAGATAGACAAGTACTTCAGGAAGAAAAAACTTGAGAAAAACCTTTATCTAGTTCATTTATTCATGATATTAAAAGGATAGCTTGATCATGATCTACAAATACTTGCTAATATAATATCTAGAGAAACAGGTATAATGAGATTTAGTGGCTGGATGCTGAAGCTAGATGAATTCAACCTAAGAATAAAAAAAATATACACATTTAACCTTGAAATTAAGTTGTTCCACTGGCTATCCAACAATGTTATACATACTCCAGCATATCCAATAAAAATAAACATCTTTGACAGACAAGCTAGGACTCAAACAGGAGCGATGGGTTTAATTTAGAAATTGAGAGAGGGTTTGTGGACTGTGCTAAACAAATTATATTGGCTCCTTATGGCCCTAAATCTATGAACATTATGGTTATAATGACAGCAAGCATGTGAAAACATACAAAAAACAATGTGTATGAGGGTCTGAGATAAAACAGCCATAAAACAATACACAGAAATTAAAAATAAAAACTTTGTAACAGAATCTTTGCTCCATAAAAATCACACACAGTCAAGTGCCATCCTTATCAACAGGGTCAGCAACATAATGGATAAATACTCTCCACTTGGCTCTATAAATATTTTGCCTTGCCACTATTCATAGGTAATCTGGTCTAGTCCTGTGTCTTTGTACCATCTTTTTCCTTGGTCCACCCACATTTTTTCCTGGCGCACAACCTTCTGTGATATCTTTTTCTAGGTGGTTTTCTTCTGTTCCTTGAAGCCAGGTACATACTTGTAAAAGTGTAATGTATAAGTGATTGGAAACCAGTCTATACCTATAACAGAATGGCAGTTTGGTGCACAGACTGGTTTAAAAACAGTGGAGCCCAGTCCAAGATGCGTTCCCAAAGGACAAACGTGTTCTGTTCGCTACTGATCTAAACTATGCTGCTTACAGAAAAATGCATAACTTGAATCAATTCTGCCTTTGGTTCTTTGAATATCTGTACCCAGGCTGAATGTGCCTATTAAAAGAGCCACTGTAAGAGGAAATCCAAGACCTGACCAAATAAATAAGTTACTAATGTACATATTTTCTGGCTCTGATGGCTACCTCAGGTACCAGTAGCAATCCTTCTTCTAATCTTCTTGAGAGTGTGACAGGGTAAGTTCAGTGACTTCGATAGGAACCAGATTTCTAAATCTAAAAAGCCCTAAAAAATATTACAAAAAAGAGAAGATTTAGAGGTATGTGCGTGCTATTTATAAAACCTTCCAGACATGTGTTCCAAGCTTCCTCAAAATGCATCTTAATACTTGGTACCAAGATAAAAAAAAAAAAAATGCTTGATAAATACAGAGAAATGTAGCGGTCTTGACTCCCTTCCCGATCCTTTTTTTTCTTTCCCCCCTCTAATGCAAGTGTATCCTTTGGCACACCATTGTAAAGGAACAATTGTGGTATGACATCTCATCCTGCTTGAAATTACCTTTCAATGTGTTCAAGGCTTATCGACTCTCCATCCCTTCTGAAATCCCATCTCACTTCTTAATTCCTCTCCCTCTGCTTCTGTTTGTTTTTAGCTCTGTAATTGCATTACTTCCAGAAAGCACTTTGGAATATAGTTGATAGGTAATACTATACAAAGCAAATTGTACCAAAACAAAAAGGAAGGAATATAATAGCTTTGTGCATCACTGAAATGAAACTTTTATAGGATGAGTACTTTTATCTGGAGTACTCTGTAATAGCAAGTGGATTTTTTTTTTCCCCCCAGACTCTGTATCCCCAGACTATTACTGAGTGGATCTATTCCCTAATAAAGAAACAACTCAGTATTTTTGAAGGTTTAAATTGGCTTTGTTAAAGGTAAGCTACACCTTAAGTGCTTAAGTGTATTCTGAATGTCTTGCCTTATTTCCATTCTGTATCTGAATACATCCTGTACTCTCAGAAGGGAATGTCTGCTTAAAAATTGCATTTTTTTGTGATTTCTTTTTTAAAAGAAATTCTACCTTATTGGCAGGGTCTCCACCCACTTATATGAAATAATGAGATTTCTAAAGGTACCAAGTTGAAAGCTATTTAGATTAGATGTAGCAAAGTAAAGCTACATTGTTAAAGTAAAAAAATGGAGCTCTTCCACAGCAACAGCAAAGACTTCATTATTTTGCTTGACTAGAAATAACAAAGGATTGCAAAGCAAATGAAAAAGAATTTCAGTGATAGAAATGATCAGCTTGGATAATGCAATAAAACATATATATGGATATTTCATGTTAATTTAGAATCTATCAGTACCTACAACAAAGACATACAGATACATCTTTGATAAAAATGTGCTGTATGTATTTATATACTAATGGTTTAGAATTATTTGTATGTATAGTATATCTGGGATAGAACTAAACATATCGTTTCTGACCGTACTACAGGTCTATGAAACTGAAAAGTGTGTTTATGCAATGTTATCAGAAAGGACTATAACAGTATAGATGTGTCTCCTTTCTATGTCTGATCTAGGAAATATACGAATGAGTTTAGGAAGTTTTGTTTTTTCAGGCTATTCATATTGAATTTACCCCTCAGGAAAAAATGCTTAGGTCAACATTTTAAAAATCTAGTTTCAAACAAACTCCAGCACTCAGATTGTCTGTTTGTCATAGTTGCTAAACAACCACAAACTATAAATTAGAGTCAAATTTTTTAACGATCTGTTTAGGAAGCAGATACCTACATACCAGTAGGCACTTCCATTGGACTTTAGCCTTTAGCATGCTTTAAAAAAAAAATTGAAAGTGATTCAGAAAAAAAAAAACAAAAACAAAAAAAAAAAACCAACAACATTAAGAATCTAAGGATGCCTATACTGTTAATGAGCAATGCTAGATGGTCCCAGACAATGTGGGTGCAGATAGAAATTACATTTCTGTGATCAGCCCCTTGAAAGCACTCTACAGTTGTACCCCATCAGAAAAGCACAGCTGCAGATTGCTTGAGTCATGCAAAAAGTTAACCCTTGTTGTATGAGGGTTCAAATGAAGATTTATTTAAATTTTTATTTTTTAAGGAATCTTTTTCATGTCCCATGTCAAAGCAGCCAATCCATTCCAAATCTGTAAGTCACTGAAGAAACGTATGTGGCCCCACTACTGGCAAGCATCCACCATCCCCACCTGGGCATCAGGTATTTCCAAATCCTTTGGTAGGCAACCCACATGCAGGCCCAAGCCCGGAAGCTTGGGGTTTGGATGCCCCCATGTTTCACTTGCCCACAGATGTATAGCCAGAAGAGCAAGCTAGGCAGGAGTTTCCCATTTCCATAAAGTTAGCATGTAGCCAAGATCCTTGCACTGGAAGCTGGCCAGTGCAAGGCTAACTATGAGGCTCTTGTAGCGAGTCCTGTCCACAAGTAGACAAGGGTGCAATGCTTCACTACACAGTGCCATTTTAACTGTATACCTCGGTCAGGGTACTCCCCCTGCTACCATCATGGTTATGGTATTACCCCTGCCAGGTAAGTATGAAGATGCTCCAAAGTGTCGGGGAACAGCGGCCCCAAGGTCACGGTGGGCCGAGGGTGGTATCGGATCGGAACAGGCGGGATTAGCGATGAGAAGTCTGAGCGGTACAGGACTCGTGCGGTTTCAAAGTAAATTGGATTTTATTTACTTACGCTTGTGGAGCGTAGGCAGAATTCTGGCTTCAGTTACAGTTAAGAACGTACGAACAGCAAAGGGGTCTGTTGGCCCATGGCGTTCTCGAGCCGAGCCCTTGCTTTCTAGTCAGAAGCTAGGTGCGGCTGCCCAACTCGATAGTCCCAGGGCTGGTCAACAGCTCATTAACGGGATGAACGAATAACAAACTGTAACGTGAAGAACAGTGTGACGCCAGTCCAAAGTGGACGAAACGGATGGTGGTCGTTAAGATGCCAAAGTCGATGCGGAGGTCGGAGTTACGATGTTGTAGCCAGTGGTCAAGATGCAGGATCAAGGTCGAAGTCGAGGACGGAAATTAATTCCTTAGCCAGAGATCAATACGGAATAATCAGATCAAGACGAATTGAATAAAATCGCCAAATCGTAGCTGTGAGGAGGCAGTGGGCCCAAAGCCCTCCTGAGGAGCAGTCCCTGCAGCCGCAGCCTCTGCTCTCAGGATCGGGTCGATCTCTCCCTGCGAGACAGTCTCTGCTAAGGCAGTATCTGTTGAACAGGTCGAGCGTAGTCTCCCCCCTGAGGAGCAGTCCCTGCGAATAGCAGCCTCTGCTCTCAGGGTCGAATCTCTCCCTGTGAGAGAGTCTCTGCTAAGGCAGTATCTGTTCGCAGGTCGAGCGTGGTCTCCCCCGTGAGGAGCAGTCCCTGCATTAGCAGCCTCTGCTCTCAGGGTTCGGACAGGAGACCAGCGGGCTTAAAGCCCTCCTGAGCAGCAGTCCCTGTCAGGCCAGCCTCTGCTCTCAGGACGCACTGCTGTCAGAACCAAAAACTCTCTCTCGCTCTCTTTTTCGCTAACTAAAATAACCAAAACCCCCTTGGGAGGGCCCCCAAATCTTTTATGACAACCGGGTAGCCAATCAGGTTGTCTTCTCCAAAGAAATTTCTAGTCCGATTACGTCATGCAGTCTGTAGACTGAGCATGCGTCTGGTCAGATTACTTCAGCTGCTGAGCAGAACTGAGCATGTGCACTGCCACAAAACTAGGTCAGTTGTGACTGACAAGCCAAGGGTCGCACAGGGGGCACATGCTGGGCACTGTGGAATTTTCCATAGGCCTTGTCTGCTTGTCTGCACGTGATCAAACTTAACTCTTGTGTTACCAACATACATTCAAAATTTGGTCTGGACACAAAGCAGAGTGCTTTCATTCATTTCTGTCTGCTCCAGTGCTGGGCTGTTGCAGCACAGCCCAGCTCCCAGTGCCGTCTCAGGATGGAAGGCGGGGGCAGAGGAGGGAGGTACAGTCTAGGGTTTCCCCAGCAGCATTGGAGTAAAGTGGGGGACAGGTGGATTGGAGCCCCCCCCACCCTAGGGGGACCACAAATGTACCACCACCTAAGCCACAGCTAAGGAAACCCCAGAATGAACCTTCCTGCCCTCTTGCCTTCTCCCCATCCCATCCCAAGTTAGCACAAGAGGGGCAGAGGGGGCAGAGCAAAGGGAAGAAGCTGCAAAGATGCAACCTCTCTCCCTGGATTGGCTCCCAAATAGAGCTGAATCTCCCACCTCCTGATCCAACAGCTAACATCTTTTGGGTGAGGAGGATCAGTCCAACTGATGACACTTTCTGTAAAAATGCCATGAGTTAGACAAGGTTGTGGTGCCTGAACTTCTGCCAGCATCTATGCAGCATGTTCTGTGGGTTGCCTAGCAGATCATGCTTTCCAGGTACTTATGCTTTCCAGAGTTAAGTACCTATTGTGTTTCTATGTAGGCCAAAAATATAGCTTAACAAATCAAACTGAATCTTCTGAGAATGATTAGGAGCTAGAGTGCTGTTACAGCTGAGACAGCCAATCAGAGTGCTCCAGCAGCATTCCAAGAAGCAGGGAGCAGAGTGACTCCATGATGATGCAAACAGAGGGGATGGGGGGAGGGGGGCGGCAGGCCAGCACAGCTGGCCTGGCCCCCTCTGCTCCATGGGGAAAGTGGCAGCAGCAGTATGAAGGGGTGAGGGAATGGGGTCAGGGCTGCTACAATGGAGGGAGGGGGGGAAATCAGCCCCAGCCCCAAACTGCCTGTGGGGAAGTGGGGTTGGGCCCAAACTGGGGGGAGAGGGGCAGAGCTGGACAAGGGGAACAGGGGCACAGGACTGGATGCTGGGCTCTGTTCCCACTGGCCCCCAGGGTGGGACGGGCAGAACAGCCCCAGCTGTAACATACTTTCCAAGACATGTTAGACAAAATGCTTTCCTAGAAGAAAAAACTATTCAGATAATGTGTTTCATGACAGTACAATAACTAGGGTCACTGAAGACAACAACGCTTCAGACCATTCACCCAAAGCAGCTAGGGCAAAGTGGCAGGAGTGTGCCCAACCCCAAAGTGCTGGGGATGCAGACGTGGGTCTCTGTCCCCACCCACACCCTTCTGGCAGGTGGCAGCGGTGACAAAGTGGATGGAGGGGGAGAGGCCAGTGCCACTGGCACCACCTCTCCACTTCCTGGAGATGTCAGCCATGGAGCCAACGGAGCAAGGGGGCAAGGCCAGCAGCACTGACTCTGCCCCCCTGCAAGGCATGAAAACACAGTAGACAGATAAGTGGGGGGAGCAAGGCCAGTGCTGCTGGCTACAACCCTCCCCACCCACTTCCTGCAGGCAGTGGTGACAGGATGGATGGGGGGGGTATGGTGTCATTTGTTTGCTTGTTTTTTAAACAGGCAATTGGCTAGCATAATAATAAATAATAATAATAATAATACCACCAAAGTCTTGCATGTGTTTCACTTGAATTGGAGATTGGTTCAGGGGTATTGGGTTAATGCTCACAGCAGGCTTATCCCATGCCTACCATGCCAGGGCAGAGCTGACACCCAGCTGAGAATGGTTTCTGTTCTCTGGCTTATTTGTCTCAGGGATATAGGTAGTAAGATTACTGCTGCTGTTTTCACAGAGATGGTGGGCTGCACTTGGGTGGCCAGACAATGCTGGGGTTGTCATTGGTTTGGGGCTAGCAGTAGAGTTTTGGGCTGTTGAAGGTTTGCCCATGGAACAAAGGAATGGGAAGGGCTGGGAATGGTGCATCCTGGGATGCTGGAGGAATGAAAATAGTATGTTTTCTCTTTCCTGAGTAGACTAACAATACATTGGAATGAACTGGGTAAACAGATCATAGTTTCATAGATCAGCAATAACCTTCACCTTAAGTGACATAACTTTAAAAAAGGTTTAGAGGGTGCTTAGCACAGCTTCACACCCTTTAATGGGTCAATGCTTGGGTGCCTTTATGACAGTTTAACAGTAATTTGTACACCACCCAAGTCTAGGCACCCAGGGAACTTCTCAGGTGAAACAGGAGGCAGTGAATGAATGTGGGGATGTCTTTGCAAGTGCTCGGGGAAGGGGAGGCAGAGTACTTTAATTAGAGAGGTTCTCAGGAGCTGCCCACAGCACCTCATGTATTCAGCATCCCTGTGCTTCCAAATGGCAGTGGGGGTACTTTAACAAAAGCTCGTTCAGTGAGCTTTAGTTAAAGTATCCTCACTGCCATTTGGAAGCACAGGGATGCTGAAGGCAGGAAATACCAAGGCTGCTGGAGTGTGCTAGTTAGCATGCTCCAGCAGACTCAATTAATAGAGTCTGCTCCAATGCACTGCAATTATGGTGCATTGATGCTCACGGCCCACACATCTACACATACCCTGGCTGCATAAGTTTTTGCAGCTACTGGAGCAGGGCTGCTCCTTGCGACTAGTGGCCTAAATCCCACATAAATCCCATTTAACTTGATCAATTTGACCCCAACTCTAATTTAGAAATCCAAATTTGGCATTTTCTATTTAAGCTTCCTTTCACCTATGCTTTGTTTATGTATCTAGGCAGTTCTGTTCTTCACTTACTTAGGACTGAGGCAAAAGTAGTGCCCAATTACCCAAGTCATTGTTACTAGGGAATAGAGCAGGGAGGATCAGATTACTAGCAAGCAAATATACAAGGACAGATCAGCAGTGCAGCAACTTTCTGTGAGAGTTGTAAGTTAATACCACAACTACAGATTCACAGAAAGAAGTGGGAATGCAGGGTTCATTGGTTTTCATTTTGCAAACCAAAAGGGGGGATTGGCTCACATGTAACTTGTTTAATCTAACCGATAAGATTAGGTTCAGATAAATAGCTTCAAGTTTAGTCTCTTTCTAGCTGACCCATCTCTAGGAAGTCGCAATGTATTTCTCCTTTCTAAGATAATGCTACAAGGTCAAGAGTGAATCTTTTTAGAAATCAATTTGTGGCTTTCCAATTGTAATGCATTTCTGTACAGGCAGCAAAATGTTGCTGTATTAGCTTCATGGCTCCCTTCTCCAAAGCATAAAGAGCTGCTATAAAGAGGTTTTGACCTCCTTAATAAAGGCATTGTAAGAAAGAGAAAGAGAATAAAAGATGAAATTCTTGGCAGTGATATCTGAGCAAGCTGAATCATTTCATACAAGTCCTAAATTTGGCAGTTACAGGTAGGGGAAAAAATATTAGAACTCTTAAGCTAACTGATTTCATAAGTGTTTAAAGATCCAATGTTAAAAAAAAAAAAGAAAGAAAGCCTAGAGAAGGTTATTCACCCATTTGAAATCATCCTGGATACAATTTCTGATCATATTTCTCAAAAGTGACACATTTAAGCCTCTGTAACTAGAAAAGAACACTACCTATGTGGAAAATACAGAAGCATCTCAAAGCAGGTGCTAATAGTGCAATCTTCAGCACAAGGTACGACAAAATATTTTCAAAATATTCTATAAAGCTTACTGAAGAGACAAGCAGCAGAGACTAACTGCTTGCAATCATTAAAGAATATTTTCTCCAAGAATAAGCATTTTAAATGCAATGTCTAGTCTTTATTTTTGGTTAATTACAGTAGAATTTAGTGAGAGCAAATAGTCTTCTATTCCTGTTTTAAACTTGTGTAGGGTTGTGGTACATGTCAAACAGTTCCACAGTCCATTTGGTTGGCCTCCTGTCATCACAGCCAACCTAAGCAGATTTCAAAATAACTGTTAATTGTTCTTTATGAAATAAAAATTGCAGCTGTCTAATACTTTCCAAGACATGTTAGACAAAATGCTTTCCTAGAAGAAAAAACTATTCAGATAATGTGTTTCATGACAGTACAATAACTAGGGTCACTGAAGACAACAACGCTTCAGACCATTCACCACCTTTATTGGAGTCAAATAGATCTGTGTTCTGCCTCTTTCTTTGTTTAGGATCCTGCTGCTTTTATGCTTACATACGTCTTGAGAAATTTAGATAAACAGATGCTTATACAATTTCCTATTCATCCTCACGCACACAATTTTTGCTATTTATTTACAGTCCAACACTCAGGATGCATTTACATGCATTAGACTAATCTAGTGTTCAGTAAAGTGTCACTGTTCACATGTGTATGTACAGGTACTAGAAACCAGCTGATTTAAACTAACATGCCAAAGCACAACCATAGATGCTGACTGGGACCAAATTGTTCTGGATCAGCCTAGACAGCAGGGGGCAGGGAGAGCTGTTCTGGCTTGGTGGGATGCTGCCTGCCAGTCACATGGAGATCGGGGTGCAACCCAATCTCCATGTGGCTGGGAGAGCCATCCTGGCTGTTAGGCAACTGCCTCCCAGCCCTGTGGAAATCGGGATGGTCCCGCTCTTCACATGGCTGGCAGGTGGGACAACTCCCCCTGCCCCCCAGGGTTGGGGGCCTACCCTGATTTCTCTGCAGCTGGTAGGGAGCTGCCTGCTGAGCTGGGACAGCTCCCACTGCCCTGCACATATCAGGACTGCCCCCAGAGCTGGCACAGTTCAAGGCAGACACCCAGGGAAGCCTGAAGCTCCCCTGGCTGCTACAGGGCAGCAGAGCAGGGCAAGAGTAGCCTTGGACCAGGGGTGCATTAATGAGCCTTAATTTTCTGCAGAGAAAATTGAGGTGCTTAATTGCATATGTAGATATGCCCTCATACTTCTAAAGAACTAGCTGAGGTGCCCCTTTGCATGCAGGGGAAGGCTGCTTCCTATACCCTCTTTGCATGCAGAGGAGGACTGCCTACTTCTCACGGCCCATTTTTCAGAGGCTTCTAAGAATCTAGGCCTCAGTATTGGTCACAGGAAGATGGAAAACTTATTCCAATGCACTGCTGACAAATGTTATGTACAGCCCTAACAGTACTATTGATAGATGTCTATCAGTGGTGAACAAGTTCATTTACCTAAGAAGTCCCATGTCATGCAACACAACATGCTTTTTAATCAGAAATTATTTTTATACTCTCTGAAGCCAGGAGTACTTTTGGAAGACTGGGTGAGGTTTTGGAGAGAAAAAGCCATTAAATGCTAAGCTGTACTGTAAAGGGTTAAAAACCTCTCTCTCCACCCTCTCTCATACCCTTTTGTGTTTTTGAAATACCTGGTGCTACTTGTAAGCTCTCTCCCAGGTCTAGCCGATACTGAGACCTCTTAAAACTGTCCTGGTTGCCCTGTCTCCTCTCCACTTTTTGGAGAGAGACTCCAAATCTCAATAAAATGAGAATTTGATCTCTTTCGCTCATTTGTATTATGTAGCAAAAACAACAAAGATAACTGAGTCTCTTTTCAAGGTATAACTACTGTAAAAGTGTCCCTATTTCCCTATATAGGATGCTACAACGTACCAATGCTTGCTATTTTCCAATAGCTATCGTAGGTTTGACTGTAGTCAGAATGTCACCATAACTATATATAGCAGGCTTCCTTCTTTTGGCTATTTTTGTGCTTTGAATGCCTCTGAGTCATATCCATCATCAATTCTGTATTCTAAATTTGGTTTCAGACACATTTTCAATACATCTGAAGGAATGTATTCTGCATTTGTCTTTTTATGCATAAATCCATAGGTTATTATATTGTGTGCTAATTTCCAAGGTAAAAAGCTTTGACACTGGAAATTGTGCCTCTGCTTCCAGTTTTCTGGAAATGTCTGTATGGCCTTTATTCAAAAAACAGAATAAGTCGAAAATTCTGTTCTCTGTCCCATCCCCCTGTGTCCCCTACCCTCTGCTGCCTTTTTTAATTATTATTATTCCAAAAACAGAGATTTCCACTTCTAACAATATGGAATTTCTGAAACCATCTCTCTTTTCAGGCACTGACATTGTCTAAATAATTGAAATCTGAGTACTGTGCCCATAGTATCTCTTTCATAAAAGTGTCAGTAAATGCTGTTCTTGATCTCTAAAATCCATTAGAAAGGCTCCTAAACATCTGACATGGCATTACATAACGGAAAAGTGACCTTTATTTTGCACCTCATGTTCTCCATTTTGGGGACAACTTTAGCACATTTCATGAACAAAATAAGCTCCTTATGAAAAAAAACAAAAAAAATCTACGACATTCTCTATGATGGACTGAGTTATACCACCAGCTAAATCGGTGAGGCTTATTTGAGGTACTTTTTTCAGTCATTCTGCTTATATAATACATATGCATGTATTCTCTTCTTCAATCAGCATTTCATTTAAGAATGATGGCATGGCTTAATACTGCTATGTAAACCAGTAGCAATTCAATAATTCATGTAACATTTTTATATAATACTTCATATCACTAGTATCCATCATGCAAAGTGGTTAAATGTTTGTCCATTTTAATCTAAGGATAATTTATTCTCTTTCTGTTGAAAGGAAGAAGTACAACCATGAAGCAGTAGGAAAAAAAATTGCTTGCTAAGTACTACGTGCATGTCATTCCTGGCTTTGTCAGGGAAGCACATGCTAAGCAACCTGCATGAGGGAGAAAAACAATAAAAGACCCACTATGAGTTTGTTGTTTGTGCAAATATTCCAAATGATTACTCATTCTTGAAGGCTGGTCATTAGCTAAGAGATCTGAAACAGATTCTTTATGGACTCTGAATCACAAGCTATTCACTGCTCAGGAGCAGAGTTTTCACAGCTCATTCAGATTATTATAGTAGAAAAAAAAAAAAAAAAAAAAAAAAGAAAAGACCTTTTCAGTGTATTACCATGCTGAAAATTGCTATAATGGAACAGAAGTGTTTGGTGCTTCAGAATAGTGCAGTAGTCACATAAGCAAACACTGCAAAGCTGCTAGGAACATTTATATCAGGGGTGCCCAACTGGTGGCCTGCACCACAGCCCACACAGGGTTAAATTGCAGCCCCCAGGCTGTCACACAGCCAGGCCTCCCATCATTGCTTCAGCTGCAGTAGCAGTCCCAGTCTGTGGGTTTCCTCTCCCTCCTTCAACTGTCATCTCCTGCTCTTGCTACAGGGGACAGAGTAGCGCAGCACATCTGAGAGTCTGGGCTTTGCGGAAAGAAATATCATGCCTCCACCAGGCAGCGCTGGGAGAGGGGAGCGCCCACAACGGCGTGCGTTGCAGCAGGGGTCTGGGAGAAAACAGATAATCGGACATCCCTGATTTACAATAACCATTATTTATAATCAACAGAAGCTTGATTATTGCAAAAGTTTATCTGCAGTATGCTTAGGAGCTTAGAGATATTTGCTTATGATCAGGTTTTTTTCCCTTAAAACCTTCCAAACCAGAGATTCTATTTAATATTATTCTGATTATTATCTTTAGCACTTAAGAACTTGCGTTTTACACCGTCAGCAGGTTTTAACAACAGCTAAGTAAATCTCTCTATACTTATGTATTTCTAGGCTTACACCATTTCTCAAAAAAGTAAATTAAAAAATGGCTTTGCTTTTCCCATACCAAAAGCAGGCTATGACAACTTCCTTTTGGCATTTCCATTAATAGCATTTCTAGAAAGCAGAAGCTCCCATTCTTGCTACTTTATCCCCCGTATTAATCCACCTCCCCTTTCTATGGAATTTTACATTGATTCTGAAGGAATTGCACTTGCATTAAAATCATTAATTGCTGTAGGCCAGTGTATTTAACTGACCTTTAGTCCAAATTCAAACCCAATCATTCACTGTGAGCTGAATCTGAGGATTATTCAGTGTGTCCTAACTGTAACCTTGAGACAATGGGAACCGAGAGCATCCTGCAATTATACCCCTCAGTAGGAAGTATGTTCTGCAGTCGACATACGGAATGACCAAACTGCTTTTCCATTAAAACTGAAATTAGAGAAATATGTATTTTCTGAACTGCACATCATTTTAATTGGGCTCCATTGTAAAGCATTCTATGACTTTTTATGAAGGACACCACACAAATATACTTTCTTTCTAAGTGACGTACAGATAGATTAGTTGGAAGTATACAGTTTAAGAAACTGTTCAGAAATAGAATTTTTATTACTGAATTTTTACAACAATGTTGAAAGGCTGATAAATTGACACAATTAAGTGTCATTCAACTTGCATTACATAATAATTACCACCCAGCACCATTTAAAAAAAACAAAACAAAAAAAAGCAGATACAAGTAACAAATTTCTTCAGATAGGGACATTTCTGAGCTTTGATTTATTTGCTTTCTCCATCACCATCCAAATAAAACCTTGTTCAGAACTCATACCAAATAAACAATGCTCACAATAGTTTTCAGGAAAGCAATGAGCCTTTGAAGGATTCAAAGTACACCTGTGCAAAATCTTTAAAATGAAATGTGAAACATCAAGATGCATATGAACCTTTCTGTCTATTTAGTACCCTAAATGGATAGGATTTACACCGTTTTTATTGCTGCAGTGTTAAAGGACCTCCTATATATTCAACACAAATAAACAACCCCAGCTCTATCTCCCTTGCTTCTTTCTCAGTTGTAGAAGAAAAAGAAATAAAATAAAAAAAAAAAAAAAAAACGTTATGCATTAACAAGCGTGGGGTGTAATGTTCCTGAAGGAAATAATGAGCATAAACCTCTTGGATAAAGAATCCAATATTATCATACAACCCTTGTGCCGGGCACTAGTTGGCAGCAGCAAAGGGCCAGGTTCAATGCTGGGTTACCAAATGTATTTTTCCTTGGCTCCCACCCAGTCCACCTGGGAAACACTAAATGAATTACTAGGGTCTGCTACATAAACAAAAGCCCCTCCTCACAAGCAGTGTAAACACAAAAGACAGATTTATTACAGAAAACAGAAAAAAAAAACCCAAACAAACAAACACAAATGTAGTTGAAAACACCATCAGCTGCGCTTCAGCAGGGGAAGCTGCTAGGGAGTGTGGGTCCTTCTGCAAGGGACCCCTCATTGGCTTTCTATCATTCCTCCAAAAGCAATCTGCTCCCATGGAGCGTGTGTGTCTGATGACTGCAGGTCTTAAAATCATGCACACACTCCAAAACTTCTGGGCTGGATTACAGGGCCTGCTAAAACAGAACTGCAGGAAAAACTCCACAAGAAACCAGGTTGATTAATGGCTGCAGCCAGCCCAACCACACAGCTTGGTTAGAGCAAAGGACCACCAAAAGAAACAAGGGGAAAGAGCAGACCCCACCTCTAGGCCTGGGCTGCAGGTGGTTTGCAGTCACTGCTCCACTTGGAGCAGAAAGTTGCAAGCCTCAACTATGGGTCAAAACTGGCAGGATGAGAAACTCCCAGATTTCAACCCTATTTAAACGGCCAGAACTAACTCTTGGCCAGAAAACCAAAGGAGCCAATATTCTTTTCCACAGTGTTAATTCCTTAAAACCTCAAGAGAGAAAAAAAAAAAAGGGGGGGGGGGAAGAAAAGGAAGAGAGAGGGGTTCCCAGACTCTGGGACAATTCTCCCTTGCTCTCCTGTACCTGAACTTCCCTTTTTGCTACCTGCAAACTCCTTCTCCCTTGGAGGAGACGTCACCATTCAGCAGCTCCTAGCAGCTGCTCTCCCCTCAAACCAGCCCAGCTCCCCTTATATCCCCTGGCATGACATCGCCCTGGCCTTGGCCAGTCCGGGAGTGCCACACTTCAGTTCCTCTCCCAACCAACCAACCTAAAGAATCCTCTGCTTCCCCTGGCCAACGAGGCGAGAGGATTTCACCTCTTTTCCCCAGGCCCGAACTTGCCAGGTGCTGAGTACATGGCCAAAACACAGGGGCCATTTCGCCCACATAAAAAGCCACACACACACAACCCCCCCCTACAATAAACAACGTGTGTGCGTGCATGTGTATGTGCATGCATTGCAGTTTTAGTTTACATGATTGTAAACTAAGAAGCAGATGCCATGGCTCATGAAGATCAAAAAGATCTTTAAAGGAAACAGTCCTTCGATTTACAAACGGCACCGGCAAGGTAAACCAAGTTTTACTTATCCCTCAAGTTGGTGAAACAAACCAACCCCATACCCGTGTATATTTTAGGAAGGATTAAGTTATAGCATAAAATCAACCAACATCCTTTAGTATGAGACCTACTATTCCACCTAGAGCAAAGCCTTCCCTGGCAAGCCCCATGATTTTTTTTCCTTGACCTAGTCTCTGTGCTTCGGATTCTGCTGGAGTAACTGCATCAAGCAGGGCTTAAGGACTCCGTGGCGGGTCTGTAAATGAATTCCATTTGATGCTGAAGTATCTGTGCATTCCCATCAGGCTGCTAACACCATTGTTAACATGCAGCTTGGTTACTTTCTTTGCTGTCTTTTGCCTTCATACTTGATAAAACTTAACAAAAGGAAATAGCATTGCATCCAGTGCAGGGCAGGTTACATTATGGTCTTTTTTGTTTTGTATTTATTTCTTAAGCACGCCACAATTGTTCAAGTCTGAAACTCGGAGTTAGGTTACAGAATAGCATGGTAGGAACCTGATGGCCTGGTGAGGCTGATGCAAGGTTCACCTGTTGAAAGGGTGCCTACCATTCTAAAAAGGCCTCTCTATTTAAAAAAGAAAAGGCAAGACAAGGACAGTAGCAGGAAGAGAACTGCACAGAAGGAGCACACAACACGTTCCAAAAGAAAAAAAAAAAACCAAAAAAAACTGCGTAGGAGGAAGGGAGAGAAGATGCATCCTTAGATTCTTACTTAAGCTCAAAGCATTCTTAAATATGAGTTGGGTATCCAGGTTGTCATCATATTGGTCTAGAAGAAAAGGCAATCACGGCTCATAGCAGAGGTGATCTCTTTCATTAGACCAAGAAGATTTTGTAGAAGTTTTTTTTTTTCCTGCAAAAATCTGGTTTGTCTAATAAAAGATATCACCTCCACCACAAACCCTGATAGTTTCTTCCTTAAAAAAAAAAAAAAAAAAAAAGGCTGAGACAGGAAACTGCATTTATTTTCTGTCTCTTCTCTATAGTTTGTGTGTTTGAGTGAGAGGACAACATTGATTTTACAACTCGTATGAGTCTTGCTGCAGCTATCTGAGCTTCCTGTAGTGATGAATTTCCCCAGGATCTGGGAAAGTGCATGCTTAAGCTTCTTGGAGGTCTGGGACTTGGAAAGTGGACATCCCAGGAGTTTGCCATGAAGACATAGCAAGCAGGGCAAGCCTCTGTCCAAGAGGAGGGTCAGAGACACCAAGGAAAGAGCCACTGAGGGCAATGAAAGCTTAAAAGCACACAGGTTGAAATTCAGCAGCCTAATGACTACCCAGCTGGAGAAGATTTATTGGGGCTGTGGGATACCTGGCATCTCATTTTTGCTACTGTATTACAGAGCCTTTAGAGATTTGTATTGAGCAATATCCTAATTGTAACTTTATTCTTATTGATTGCTTCTCTTGGGCAGCTAAATATTAACATGAGATTGTTCTTCTTGGCTAGCTTAGTAAGCAAAATCTAATTTAAATGAACACATCCTCCAGGACTAATCCATGTGAATAATGATCTTAACTTGTTTTTGCACAGTAGTTGTGACTTATTTAGGCTTTCACAGTACTTTAGAGTTTCTAAAATAGGCACTATGTAAATTATTCCTGCTTAGTCACAGACTACTGTAGCTAGCAACTCCTGCTAGTATGGTTTTTATTGACTTTTTATTTTGTACTGTTTCACAAATATATACTCCTACACATAAAATGGAGTTCAGACACAGTGGATAATGCATTACAATATCTTCCTACTCAGGAGTCATAAAATTGTTTTCCCTTCATTTGTCCTTTTCTATGCAAGAGAGTTTGTTGCTCTTTTATATCAGGACAAGAGACTGGATGACTCAGGAACTGGAATGGGATGTTGTACTACAGAGATATTTCTGAAGGTCAGATTTATAATTCTGCATTACACTGCTGAGAAACCTTGTTTCTACTTTTTCTTGTACTGAACATACCCTTAATTGTGTGTCTTGACATCTGAGAGACTTGTAAAGTGCTGGGGACCAAAAATTCCATTTTTCCCCCCTGAAGGTTCAGATTATCTAGGGAAGCTCAAACCTCCACTTCTTGTGCTATGCATGTTCTTTAGAATAGAAACCTTCATTTTTTTTTCCTCCAGGATTCATGACATAGCATCCTATTAGAGCTCCCTTAGCCAGACTTTATTACTGTTAGGTCCCAACATACAGGAGTGGTACAGTTGTTTCCTTTGCTCCAAGTACAAACTATGTACCTTTTATCTTTTCATGGCAATGGGACCTCATCACCTAGCTGCTAGAACGACTGATGAATCTCCAGTTACTTAAATATACCCCCTTTGGCCTTGTGTACACTGTGACCATATACTTTCAGACCTCATGAGAAATCATTACAGAAACTAAGCCAACAAAGGCTTACTACTGGTGTTCATTAGACCCTTTAAGCACATGCAGAAAGAGAGTTAAGGTCAACTTTAATATCATAAGCAAGAGCCAAGTAGACCATTAAACACAAACACCCCACAATAGACCTACCTGTTCCCAGGTAACAATATCTAGCTGAGTCCTAACTCAGTTCAGCCTTCCTTCAACCAGCTCACATCAAAGTTTGCCCCCTAACCTTTACTCAGCTCATCTGGCCGTCTCCTTTAGAGACTGAAAGTTTCTCCAGGTGAGGCCAGTTAAAGTTAGAAAAGCTCGTTAACCTTTTTCTTGCCAGAATGGGAAGCACTCAGGTTCACAATTCAGTGTCTCATAAAAATGTGAGATTTGAAGAAAATGGGTATTTCTGAAGCAATCACTTTGGCTTAATTTTGCATACTCAATAAATAAATGAATGCCTTTTTCCATCTTTGTTTCTATATTGCACTTGAGCATTCCTTGATCTCAGGTCCAAGACTGTTAAGGACATTGGGATTTTTTTTCACATAGTTTCTTTTGGTTACATCTCCCCGTCTTAAAACCATACTGAGGCACCCCTTTATTCCAATCCCTTGCCAATATCCCTCAAATGGGGAAGCCCAGAGATTCATATATGGAATCATCAGTTTGCCCCAAATGGTAGCTACTTCTTTTTCTGAAGTTATTTAGTAAAAATTGATAAGCATAAACTTTAATGATCCTCTATTCCTACTATTGTGACAGCTGCATGAGATTCTCCTGTGACCTCCTCTGCGTTTTATCTTACTATGGATGCAGTGGCAGTAAGAGGCTAAACAAGCCCCACCATTTAAAACCATGTCTATAATTTGATACTGAGAAAGTGTCCAGTATGAAACACAATTCATAGGCTACACAGATTTCCCAAACCAAAAAGAGTGCGGAGACAAACGCTGGCACAATATGAAGAGACAAGTGATCAAAGGGCAAACAGCTTGCCTAGGTTGTCAGTGAAAATGAACCAGAGTGTAGTATTGCCCTGAAACCCTTCAAGTTTATTCCCTCTCATAGGTGTTTTTTCAGTAAAATGTGCCGTTTATTCCTCATTAACATATATATTCAAAAGGCATCTGTTTTGAACAGGAAAAGTTTGAGAAACGTTGCACCTATTTGTCTTCACACTTGTATTTGAGTTTCCAAATGGATATTTTCCTGTGTACATAAAGTAGTTTGGCCTTCAGATTTATGCATACACTTGTCCAGAAACATGGGCTACTGTGGGGCTTGTGTGTGCTAAATACAATGTTTTGCCTGGACACAAAAAAACCCACCATAATTATTAAGCAGCTGTGTATAGTAAGATAGGAATGCATTGTGTTAAGAAAGCATCTACTTTAAAATTTAATGACCTTAGTCATTATTTAAAAGGCTGCTGTTTAGACTTTCATTTTCATTATAATAATCAGTTGTGAATTAGTATCTCATTTTCCCTCTGTAATCCTACTGGACTCCTCAAAAGTATTTCTGAAACCTCTGGAAACCTGCAAGGAACTGCCAACAAGGACAGTCGCTCTCACAAGTAGGTAAAATAACAGGCCACTGCTTTAACATCCCCAAAGGGATTAAGGGACAGAAAGTCTCTACTACAGCACAATACAGAAGAAAGACTATGTTTTAAAAGGAAAAAACAGTCTCTGATTCATTTATTCGGACTTTATTTTCCTCTCTCAAAAATGTACTTCCTTTACCTGCAGGTTTTACCTCCTTGCAAAGTTGATCAACCCTCTTGCTCAACTGAAAACAGTTATTTTTAACACTGGCTTTCAGTCACAAAAGGCAATTAACTCCTTTGGATATTAACTTATTGGAGACCATCCCACAACCATTAACACACCTGATTTTTCACACTAGGCCCGCATTTTTTTTTTTGTAAGTGCAAGTTGCCAGCTGCCATGAATCATGACTACATGTTTGCTCCAGCAAGTCAGTCATGGTTCTTGCAGGCACTTCATTGTAAAACCAGAATCAGACACCACTCATCATGGATGCAAAGCTGATCTGACAAATATAGATGCCCAGTTTGAAAATCACAGCCTCAGGGCTAAATTCTGCTGAAGGTTAGGGCAGTGCAAAACAGCCAGAGGGCTGCCCTAAAGGGGTTGCTAGTGGTTCTCCTTGAAACGAGTTAGAAAAAAGTAGGCAGTGCCAGCACCAGCAAGGGGGGCATTATGCTATCTATGGGGATGGACTGGAAATTGAAACACTTCGCCCAATCATGGCCATTGCAGCATTTGCATTATATTACAGTAAAGCTGGATTGCTCTATGTTATACTGGGAACTGCATTGGCCCTAGGGTGTCTCCCGATTGGGAGCCTAGAAAGGAGGCTTAAACAGACCTTTCCCTACAGTTTGCCTCTGAAACATGCCATATGTAAATGCAGCTCAGCTGAGACTTGAGCCTTGGTTGGATAAGATTTCGACTGAGCAAGGATGCTTTGTATAAGGGAAAGAAAGGAAAACACTTCACAGAAAAATTAAATAAATCTAACATTCAAGTACTGTGGCCAAGCAATGTTTTACCCCGTTTATTCCAGCCTAAGCAAGATGAAAAGGGGCCAATGTACCTGACATTTTCAATGCACAGCCGCTCTGACCGTTTCATCTTCATGGGCTCTTCAGAGCAGATTGCTGTGCGGTGTAGTTACCTTAGTAACGTCAGACAGTCCGTGGCCTTGTAAATAGCTGTTGTGTCACCTTACCAGTCTGCTGCTCTGTCCTACCAGGAATGCAAAACAGCAGATCAACTGCAAGGATATCACTCAAATGCACTATCTGCATATGAAAGAAAAACAGCTTATTTTCTCTGCAGGCACAGTTGTTTTAATTCTAGTGGGAACATCTATGTCCTTTAATACATGTTTTTATGGCTGAAATCAGGTACGAAGCATTTGTTTCAATGAGTCAATTGTTCATCACCTCCATGCTTCTGATTTGCATAAACCATATGCCATGCCCCTAACACAGTAAATTCTCTGATGCTGTCTTATATTTTGAAAGGTATATACACTTACCTTATTTTTAGAAAGTTATAGCTAAATGGCAGCTTTCAAGAGAATGTGGACTGCTGGTACAAATTACATATTCAAGACAGGGAATTTTTCTTCTCCCAAACACGACTGAATCACAGACAATTATGACAAAAGGTTAGACTTTTATTTATTTTTGCATAGGCAAAAGGGAATCTGAGGGACTATTTTGCTCTAGCCTTGATCTCCCAGTTTGCTAAAGCAAATACAAACAATACCCCCCCACCCCCACTCAGTGCGCACGCGCACACACACACACAGAGTCAGCCTATGGAAGTGCCACAAGTATTCAGACATTACATAGTGATATTCGGATTAATTTGTATTTGTTTTCTAGCAAGTAAACTAAATCTCAAAGTGGAAAGTTTAATTTTAATAGCACCTGGTTTGCTTGCAGCTTCTATAATATAAATGATTTTAGTGAATATGTTATAGATTGTACTCCGCTTATCACTGCCAAATAACAGAAGGATCAGAAAGCCTAAAATGCAGTCGTTTTTGATGCCCCCAAATTCAGAGGTATTTGCATCAAAATGTTAGTCTACATTCCTTGTATTTGGAAAAAAACACCTCTCTTAAAAAGACAAAATTCTCTCGTGTTCAATAAACCCCATTTCTATAAAGGAAAGATAAACAAAAGTTTTAGGAAACTTTGTGTATTGCTCATTTGCTTCTTAAATTAACAGTTAGCTGAACAGTAATAAGAGGAGGATGAGACTCTTGACTTTTATGTAATTTAAAAGGAAGCAGAATCTCTCTCATGATACTACTTTACATAGAAATGGCAGCAAGGTATAAATATATTATCTTCATAACTCAAATTTCACCCTCCTTCCCATTATTGCCTGTACTTTTTCTTTTATTTGAAGTTATTCTGAGAAGTTTATTACCTTAGAACCACAGCTGATATGCTCAGTACTTATACAAGTGAGGAGGAGGAAAAGAGATAGTGACTGCCCTGTGATTTGTTAGCAGCCTCTCTGGCATGAAAAAAGATACAAGTATATCTTTAGCAAACCCACCTAGGAACGGGTCCAGAACCCATCAAACAAGAGAGGACCCACAATGCCTCTATATATGTATGTATATAACAGATTTGCAAAGGTGTCCCATACCCACAAATGAAACCAGATTTTCTAATTCGCTCAAGTCTGTGTGGTTTCCTAAAAAAAAAAAAGAAGCTGTTAAAAGCAAAGCAAAACAACCTCCCACGCCACCAATGATGCCCTTCTCGCCCCCCCCCAAACCCCTCCCCCCAAAACCACAATCCCAGCACCTAACAAACCTTTCTGAGCCAGATTTTCAAAAGAATTCATTGGGATCACATTTTCATAAAAAATGATGTACCATTCCAAACAACCAGATTGTGCAGGCAGACAAACAGTGGGTGCCAAGCTATTTTGAAAATGTGTCACATGAGGGTCATATAGTCTTGGTCTTTCAAACACACATATATATATACACTTAATTTTACTTGCATGAACAGTCCAATTGAAATCCCAGTGAAGCCAATGTGATTATTTACAGGTAATTGCAGGAATCAGTCTTGTTGTCCAATTTTTTTTTCTATTTACATAATTCATATATGGAGAAAAAGACAGACTAAAGCATAGGGACACAGCTGTTACTGGGATGAATTTTGTTTGTTTTTTTTTAATATCATAGGGAATAAAATTATTCCAGTGAATAGGAAGCAAAGTAAACCAAGAAATAGATGGGTAATAAAACACATATCATTAGTCTCTATTTTATATGTAAATATCCTGAAGTCATAAGAAAAATATTTTAAAACAATATCACTTATAACTTTCACAATTACTTTTGATATTTTTCAAAAAAACACTAACAATAAATTCCAGTTTTAAGAGAAGCCAGGAAAATGACAAATTGCTTCAAACTATTCTGAAGGATATTGGTGTTTGAGTAGCTTTTGAAGCCCTAGCGTGGTCAGGGTGTCATTGTGCAAGGCACTGTACAAACACAGTAAAAGATGATACTTAAATGCCATAATTTAAACTGACAGGGTAGACAAAGGAATGGGAAAGGAAATGCTATTGTTCCTATTTTAGGAATGGAGAATGCCTCAGCCAAATTTTCAAAAGTGGGAGTCACTGACCACTTCTGAAATCCTGATCACAACTACTGGTTATGAATGATATTTAAATTCTGGCTCAGACTTCTTCATCACAAAGGAAATCCCTGGCAAAATAAAGAATTTATCCCATGAGTCTACATTCAGTGTCTCATCTATAATGTCAAGGTTTTCTTCATGTTCTCTCTGTAGTTCTTGCTAATCTCTCCTATGTGAACATTGTAAAAGATGTGATTTGAAACTTTGAGCCCCACAATTCAAACCATAGTAATTGTGTAATCAATAATACACTGCTTATAGGAGCAGTAATTTTTAACTTAGTACTGTTTTTTTTAAATATATTCTAATAAAACCAGGACCTCTGTCTACTATATCTCTCTTTTACTATGTCCAGCATGGAAATGTATCATTTTCTTGTGATTATGCAGCATGAACAAATATTTCCATTAATGGAAGGTGCTGCTATAAGAGCACACTCTAATCTGCAAGCAGAGCAACCTACCCACAGGGTGGGAAGTAGGAATATTGAGTTTTATTGCAGATTTGGAGATCATTTATATTTTTTACAGAAATTTCTGATAAATAGATACTGATTTTAAACAATTAACTGCATTGTTGTCAGAGTTGTGTAGGATTTGGCTGTGTAGAATGCATATAGTCATTCACTGCACCTACTTTACATTCACATGGCTTACTTTAAGGTGCCCAAATGTAGACCAAGAGTGGCACATGAAGCTATTTGATGCTCCTGGAGTTGAGTAGGGAATGAGGTTTAAGTAAGTTGTGGGGGGGGGAGGGAGCTGGCAGGGTCAGGGGGTTCACAGGTCCATGTCGGAGGCTTGGGGAGTTGAGGTCCAGAAGAGATTTGTCAGGATTGACTGGGGCTGGCAGATCCACAGAGACAGGGTTTGCCCAGTCATGGGAGGGGTTGAGGTAGGGTTGAAATAGCCCAGTTAGGGTTAGGGTGTGGAAACACTGGAGCCCTGGGGCTGGAATGAGTAGCTGGACTTTCCTAGCCCCTGGACTGTGTTGCAATCAGTTAACCTGATCTCACACCAGTTAGTGTAGTTCCTCAGGTGAACTGAGGTAGATCCTGTGTGTCATTTTTTGGTTGAGTTAACTCCTCTGAAAACCTGCATGACTGGGCATTTAGAACAACCTAATCCTGGTTAGGCTGATCTAAATGTAATACCTGTAGATGCTCACAGCTGCTAAGATCACTGAATCCAAACAATTCCTATGTAATTATTTAAAAAGAGACAGAGTCTGGATTGATCTGGAAAAGATGTACATCACCCATTTTGTGGGTGATTCCATTGGTTTCTGCAAACTTTAAGTCTTCATTAAAAAAAAAAAAAAAAGGAAGGGCAAAGAATAGTAGCGTTGGAACTGACCTCAGATGGTCATCTAGTCTTCACCCCTTCTCAGGGCAGATGATTTCTGACTAAAATTTCCAAGTGAACTTTTTATCCAGTGGCCTTGGATACATTACATAGTAATTTTGGGCAGTTCCTGGAGCTCTTAATACCTGGACTGTCCACACATTAACACCTGAAACTAATTTTAAGCGCTCATTAGAGTAGGGGTGTGCGAAGCGGGCCCTATTTGGTTCAGATTCAGCTGGAATCAGGGACAGTGATTTGATTTATTGATTCAGATCACTGTCCCTGATTTGATTTGGCTGAATCTGAATCTGAAGATTCAATGCTGATTTGGAGAATCAGTGATTCAGACACAGACACAGCTTTAAATGTTTCTTCTACATACCTGAAGGTACCATGCAGAGCTTGTGAACATTGAGATGCTGGGGTGCATGGAGCATCCCACAGGAGTGCGGGGGGGCCTTATACCTCTAGCAGAAGCTATAATATATAATAACAAATTTTATAAGGCAAATTTTGGTGGTGAATCCAAAAGTGGACCAGAAGTACTTTTGGTCCACTTCCGGGTCCACTGGGAAGTGCGCCGCTCCCTCCCCTGCATCCTCTGGCTCAGCAATTGTCCTCTCCTCAGACCCAGGAGCCACCAGTTGCCAAGCCACAGGATGCAGGAGGGCCTCCAGTGAGCTCCCTGGCAGACCCGGAAATGGACTGGAAGTGCTTTTTGTGGGTCTGCTGCTGAGCACGCTGGAGAGCCCCGCATGCTCCAATGGGACACTCCATGTGCCCCAGCATCACAGTATTCATGATATGCCTGCTACCTAGAGGTATGTAGAAAAAACATTTAAAGTTGTGTCTATGTTCTAATCTCTGAATCTTTCTGAATCTCTCCAAATCAATTGGATTTGGAAAGATTAAGGGGTCCTCTGATTTGATTCAGATTTGGAGATTTGGCCACCAAATTGAGTCAAATCTCCACAGAATCGAATCAGGGGCCAAAGCTTCCCACAGCCCTACTCATCAGGGGGCTCTCACCACTCCAGTTATGCAACATGGATTATCTCTGATCCGTGTTACCTAGCTTGTGTTACACTAAGGTGTAGCCACTCTAGGCTGCACCTTAGTGTAAACACCCCATTTGCCTCCCCTCCACTGCTAACCCAGATTTGGCTTGCTGCCCCACCTATGTTCCCCAGCACCCCAATCCCCCCTCACTGCTCTCCATCACTGAGTTGTGGCTGTCTGCACTGTTTGTTCTGGGGGAGTGGGAAGGGAAGGTTTAACTTCCAAGGCCAGATGCCCCCTGCTACTGCTGCTGTCTGGGCTAGGCTCAGTCTGGAGAAGAGCAACACCTTGGCAGTGGTGGCCAAGAGGGCAGGTTAACTTGCGGGGTGCTAGAATATGTCTCTAGAGAATGCCTTGACTGGAGCAGACAGCTTGGGCCAAGGCTAGCTTACTCTCTCTGTGAAAAAGAGGATTTGCATGGGGAGGTGCAAAGCATCCTGGGATGCTGAGGCACTGTGAGTAAACTTGAATCTGGAGGAGATTTGGGACAGAAGTTCAATAAACTGATTTAACCTAAATCAGTTAAATCTGATACTACATCCATCCAAGTTTATCTTAAACTGGTTTTGGCCATTTTGAAAGCAGCTGATGTGCACTTAACTTCTGTTTTGTTACAGATTAGAACCAGTTTACAATAATCTATACCAGTTTATATGTAATTTCTGTCCTTAGCTATGGAGAATTTAAGATTAACCTGAATTATTCTAGATACAGAACAATTGGAATGACCCATATGTGTCATGGGAAAATCTTAAATGTATGCTGACAACACAGAAGAGCTGAAACTGACATGCGCATTTGAGTCGGTGAGTGGAAAGTTCCAAGTCTCACCCAGCCCGTGCCCCCTGGGTGACCTGCGGGCCCGTCAATCATTGCTGACCTACTTTCCCCACAGACGCATGCTCAGACTGTGTCAGCTTCTGACTGAGAGCATGCTCAGTCAGAACCTGACATGAGGTAATCTGACTAGAAATTTCTCTGTGGAGAGCGTTCTGATTGGCCACTAAATTCAGATAAAAGACTAGAGAGCCCCTCCCTCAGGGTGGGTTGTTGGTGGAGTGTGGTGTGTGTGGGTGTTTGGAGGTAGTGGTGATCGTTGGTGTGAGAGTCTTGGAGAGACCGTGCTCTGTCTGCAAGCAGAGGCTGCCTAGGCAGGGACTGTGAGGCAGATTGAGAGGCTGGGATCCGATCCCCCGGTTCTTTCCATATCTCATACAGCGATCTACTCCTTCGTTACGTTTCCTTGGACTGATTCCTCTTGTTACTGGACTGTTTATGGCTTTCACCTTGACTTCAGTTCTGGATCATCCTTATTGCTACAACTTCGACTTCGGCTTCCTTGTTTACCTGGCTTTTCGACCTCGGCTTCTACGTTCGACTATCCGTTTGTCCATTGGACTGGCGTCACGACCCCGTTCTTCCCGATGTGTTACAGTTTTGTTTTGTTGTCTATCTCCTACCTATGAGCTGTTGACCAGCCCTGGGACTAGCAGTGGGCAGCCACACCTATCCCTAGGGGGTAGAAAGCAAGGGCTCACTGTGAACCCCGTGGGCCAACAGCCCCCTCTGTTGTTGATTGTTTGCTGGTTCTGTAACTGTAACTGAAGAAAGCAACTTTGTGCCTCCACTCCAAAGCGTGAGTAAATAAATCCTTCTTAGTTGAAACGATACGCTTGGGTGTCTCTCAGACTCCGCAGCCACTAATCCCACCTGTTCGCGTTCCGATCGCCACCCCGGCCCACCGTGACCTTGGGGCCCGATTCATTCGGTTTGGTGTTCCCCGACAATATGGAATGACTAGTGGCAGCCAACCTTTTTCTCAGGCATGTCACAAATTAGCCCCACACCCTTGCTGAGTGCCACTTTGATCCCTTTCTCTTACCTAATCTGATGTTCTGCTTTCTGCTCCCTGGCCTATATGCCACTGTTCTGCCTGTCTCCTCCCCAGTCTGGGACATGCCACATACAGGTGCTGCCCATTCCAGTTGTGACACTCATGCCACAAGTTGGCCACCCCTATGCTAGATGATGTACCTTCAGACACAGCAGCTGAAACGCCTCTCTAATTCTGTCAGCATTAAAGTTCACTTTTGTAACTAAAACATCAGTTTGAAAACTTATTTGCAGTCTTCTCCATTGGGCTCCCGTGCTGCCCATGTCAGAAGGACATCGATTTATTACTAATGTGTCTGTGTGGTAAAGCTGGTGCTGCTACTGCTTATTCTTCCTTGGGCTCAGCAGAGGATTTCATTTTTCAGTACTGCCCATTGCTAATCTTACTGCAAAGCAGGAGGCTTTTGTGCTGAAGGAAAGAAACTGAAATGATTTAAACTGATTTCTAAGCAACTATTTTAGTTTGTCTTTTGCATCTTGGATTGGGATTCTTTGATGATATTCATTGATTTTTCAATGGCTGGGTTACATTAAATTCATCTCTGGCTTTTAGTGCCTGTCACTCTTCCACGGTCTCTTTGCCTTTACCACCTTTTTGTTTTAAGTCTGCTTCAGGCAAAGAGCCACAGCACAGCACGACTGCTATCACCCCTCTTCTCCCTCCCCCAACCTTTCTATCCATCTGCCACTGTCTTCAGACCTTTCCCACTACTGCAGGCTGTCTTCCTTCCCTTCATACCTCTTTCCCACCTCACAGCATGCCCTGAGCTGGCTCTGACACTGCTACAGCCACATTTCCTCCATCTGCCGTTGCTGACATCTCACAAGTTCACTTCTTACACTGATTATTCAGTCCTTCCTGTCAGTGATTGACAGATGGCACTGCTTCTGCTTTGGCAGGCTGAAGCCAAGCTGACAAAATTGTGAGATTTGGGAGTGGATTTGGGCCTCTTATGTCAATGGGAGTCTGAAAATAGCCTGATTTAGGTTAACAACTGAACCCTGTTTAATGAAAGATGTAGCAAGTGGGAAAACAAATCATTGTTTTAACTGTTATAATGACAGTTTGTGTATGCAATATACCTTGTAAGCAGTAGCCCCACAACTCAGCACTGTTTTCTAAAGGTTAAATTCAACCACCCAAGAAAAGCTAAAGAATCAGATACTGTACAGGGTATTAGACACTGAGCATAAGTTTACTTCCACAATACTTCCAGCCTTTCAAAATAGATAGGAAGTTGATGGACCTATATTATAGCTATTCTACATCTTTTCAGGGGATTCTGCCTTTGGATCCAAGTGTGAAATTAATACAACCTTCCTTGCTTTCCTTGCAGTGGTATCCTACACACTGCCTATTCAGAGCCATCATGCCACTCCAGAATTATCAATCTGTCTCTTGAATTGATTCCCTCATCATGAACTTAGAACTGTTGTAATTATTTAAATAGTGTAAATAGAGTTGCATGGTTTAAATAGGCACTGATAGTACAGTAATAGTCTGGATTTAGTACCTAAGAACGTTACTATATAACCCTTACTTATGTATATATCTTACATGCTCTACTTTACTGATTCGTCAGGAAAATATCCTATCCGTCCAATGATTTGCATACAATTTAGGGAAAAAACAGTAAAAGAACATAGGATGGGTTCCATCAACCTTATTGAATATATACAGCATATAAGGTAACATATACAACAATGCAGAGTTTAATACTCTCTGTATCTCATCATTGATGTATTTTATAAGAACTTTATAGAGGTTGCCAACACAGTGAAATGATTACCTACAAAATCATGATTCTTTGTATCTGTTTCTTTTGTTAGCAATAAAAATAAAGAGAGATTCCTATTTTCAGTTGCCATTTTAACCTTGAAATAGCCAAATTGGTTTTATAGATATGTTTGTGCATGTGCGTGTGCATGTATGTATAATATTCTGGGCTGAAATTTTCTATGCCAGCATTCATTATACAGCAATTTTCCTTTCAATAGCCAAGTTATAACCCATAAATGTAAAGTTTTAAAATGGAAATTATGGCAAACTTATAGTTCTAGCAGAAGCTATAATATATAACAACAAGTTTTATAACTTGGCCAAATTTTCAGCCATGTGCTGCAGGAGGGTAGCTTCATATCCTGTATTTGATTCTTTAATGGGATAACATTGAACATAATTTTCTGTGTGTGCTTTCAATTACCAGGTTGGACATGTAAATACAAGACCTTTCCCATACACTGGTGTACATGTTATAGGCCTCGCATCAAGAAGGCACGGTGATGATATTAAAACTAATATGGATGCAAAAACAATCACACATGTAGGCAGGGCTACATCTTCCTTCAAGTTCTTAGTAGCCTGCAAATAAACCTAACGTGAAAGTTTTAGTGTTTCATCCACTAAAGTTTTAATCCTCCACATAACTTTCAAGCTTCCCTGGAGAAATCATTTTGTAGGATCATCCTGTGATTGAGCAACTGATTTGAGACTTAAGAAACTTAAGAGACTTAAGTTCCAATCCTGGTTCTGCTCCTGATTTCCTGTGCAACACTTAATCTCCTGATTCCTCAGTTCCTCATGTGTATGGTAGACAAACAATGTCTCTGCCTTTCAGACATATTGTGAAGATTAATCCATGAATACTTGGGAGGTACTCTGATACAACAGAGTATTGCAAAAAGCATAGATAAATACAAGATTAACTCTCTCCTTCCTGATTGTGTTTCAAAGATCTGACTCTTCATTGCCCTGGACATTATGTAGCACCAGTAGAAAAAGGATGTAAATGCTATCATTCTTATTGGATTGTATTTAAGAACTGAGTGGCACTGATGGTAATGGTTACACAAGGTAAATAGCAAAGTAACTAGCTGCTATTAAACTAACTAGCCTGGCTACCACTAGCAGAAGTGTTGAACTTTCACAAGCTGTAAAAAACACATGAGAAACTGATCAAATATGTGTACACACTGAACTTGATAATGCTATGGCTATATTGGTAGCACTACTCAAGCTAGCTAATTTAAAGCCTAGCTTGGCTATGCCTACCACAGGGACATCAAAAATAAGGCCTATGGGCTGGATTTGGCACCTAGAGCTGCCTGTGGGTCTCTGAGTGACCCACAGGCAGCATGTATAGTAGATGGCTCTGCTGTGTGCCCCCTCCACACCAAGGCTTCTCTGGGGCCACCGAACACAGTCCTACGGTGTTGGCAGCTTGGGGCTGTGCAGCACAGCCCTGGAGTGGCCAGAACAGGACTCAGATGCATGGCACACTTTCCAACCACTCCAAGACACACACTGATCCAGAATATGGGATTCAAAGGGCAAGATAAGTTTAACACCTCTAGGCTACAGTAAAATATAATTGCAGTACTACAGTCTTGGTTGCTTATTAGTCAGCTTGGTTGCTCTCTCTTCACTGACCCCTGTTGTGGTTGCTGGTTCACTTACAAACCTTACGTGGAAAAGGAAAAACAGAACTCATTTAACACTCCTCTGGTGATATATTTTGCCGGCCATCACCCAAGCAGATTTGAGATTGTAGCAAAGCTGTGCCTGGCTCTCTCTATAGTCATAGTTCTATACAAAATGTGGTTTTCTAGATAGACGTATTTCTAGATCTAGCCCTTGGAAAGAATTAGCAGTGTGATGTGACATGAACATATAATTTGTGAAAAAAATCACAATTATTTTCTTCTCTCAGTTGTCCTCACATTGTGCTGCCAGTCTATAAACCTCTATAATCAAATGTGGGGGACCCTCACATGGATGAGAAGAAATGTAGCACAGAGCTCAGAGGGACTAGGTGTTTGTGAGAGCACATCCATAAAGATATTCTTCATGCTTCTGTTAGTTAGTAGATGGCTGAGCTAGTACCCTTCAAAGCTGGGATAGGGATAGAAGAAAGGCTGACTTTGGAAAGCAGCAGTAGGTAAAAGTCATTGAGTACTAGCACTCCTCACAGCTTTCTTGGGAACTTGCTTTAATGTGACTGGGAAAACTTTTCCCTTTGCATTTACAGCCCTTTTCAGCTGGTATAGTGGTAGCCCTTTAACACTGCATTGGAGCCAGCTGGCTATCTAGTATTTAAAAATGGGGTAGACACAGGGTATTAATTTAAACATGCAGCCTATCACTTAAATCCAGCCCATGTGTCTGTCATTCATTCACCTATTTCTCCTACTCAGACATAATGACTGCATCAGGATCCTAATGAGATATAGAAGGGAGTTCATTTATTTCTGGCCAGAAGATAATATAAAGCTCTGACTAGAGGAATGAAAGAAATAAAAAGTGCAAATGATTTATTTTGTACAGATGAAACTAGGCTGGTGCTTGGTGTTTGTGGGGTCATAGTCTACCCCAGAAAATGTCACCAAAGGCATCATAGAGGTGATTCTATCACAGCAGTTCAAATTAAAACTAAATTTTAATTTAACAACAGCAACAACAAATAACATTTAATAACTGTGTATCTAAATATAGAGGTCTCTATCTAAGTGTGTCTGTCTAAATATGAGGTGCAATGAGCCATCCTCTTTTTAAATACTGCACTGTAAAAAGGATTTTTTCCATGACTTGTAAGCATGTTCTGCTTTTTTAATATTTGAAGCAATTTTCTTTTATGTCTTAGTTCAGATTAAAAAATCTGTTGTCTTTAATTTTATTTTCCACTTTTTCTTGCCATAGATTTTGTAGAGTTGTTTTAATAATAATATTAATCATTATTAACTAGGCCTTCTGTCTGTGGCAGTTGATTTCATTAGGTGGAATAAAAAAAACCAACACACCTGACTGAGCATGGTGTCCTTAAAAAACAAAAAGAGCAATCATCATATCATTCAGTCAGAAGAAATCTGGGTTAAGATTGTGACCCTGTTTCCATTAGTAAGCACTCCTCATTGAGTTCACCAAAGGACTTTGGGCAAAACATTAGCTCTAAGGCATGATGGAAGAGTTGAATCAATCTTAACAACATTTGAATAAAGAGAAGAGGTAAACTTTTAGCACCAAGGTGACAGTAATATAAACAGAAAAACATGAAAAAGCTGCAGACTGAGTGGGTAAGAAGAGAGCAAGAAGATAGCTGAGCTGTAATATACCCAGTGAAAAGGTGAATTAAAAATGCATGGGCCTCGGATTGTTGTGGAAGACAAAAAGAAGCCAGTGAGGAATCTGAGGTGAGGATTGTTGTTGTTTGAGCACTAGTCAAGGGAGACAAATAGTAACAAAGGTGGCCAGAGGTACAAACAGTTGAGGCAGAAAATGACCAAATCAAGCACTTTAGCCTTGAGGACAGAAAAGGAGTTTGGGTCAACTTTTGTTTTATTTTTTGACGCTAGTGGAGAAACAATCTTGCAAATGTTACAAGAGTTTGTTTTTTGTGAAGAGGAGAGGACTGAACAAAATATAAATCTTTAAAAGGAAGGCAGAGTAGCTCCTGGGAAGAGAGGAAGAGTAAAAGGAAACATGGAGTTCGTGTTATAAAAAAAGATCAGAAGACAACTAGGTGAAACGAAAAACATCTGCCTAAGAGCCAAGACAGACAAAGCATCAGGACAGTAGTCACATGCTATTCAATTCATGAGCAGTAGCCATCAAATACCACACCATCCATGAGTTAATCAAAATAGAGTCACTCTTTCTGGTCTGATAGATGCTGCGGGTCCAGTTTTAGTATACCTATTTTCTACCAAATTTCACTATATATCATAGGCCAAAAGGAAATATCAACAGCTGTGCTCAAACAGGAAAATTCACAAATCCTTGGAGTTCATCTATATAACCATGAAAGAAGAGAGTTAAATCAAACATGGACATCCCAATGAGCTATTAGTCCCCCAAACATAGAAGATTTAACAAATGCACTGACTGAGATGTTACGTGATGCATATTGTAACAGGGCTCCAGACTGAAGCTCTGTAACTGGGGAAATCGCACAGCTGAGAGTAATTATGACTTGGCGGGGTGAGGAGAGCCAATAGGGCTCAGTGCCTGGAAATATGAAGAGAACGCTCCTGAGGGGAAGGTGTCTTTGGGCACCACAGGACAAGAGAGGAGCGGCAGGGAAGAGGATCCAAGAGGAAGGATCCACACTGCAGGATCAGCCGGAGCCCAGACCCACACGCTACTTATGAGGAATCCACGGGAACCACGGAGAGTTGTGGGGAAGATCAGAGCCATGACCTGGGAAGAAACCACGGTTTTTACAGCGGGGTAGAGACAGCAAACAAGAAGCAACAGGGGCGGTGGGAGGAGTGTCCCCTGCCCAGATCCCCAAAGAGACCCAGCAACAGGCAGATCCTGAAGGGAGAGGGATGCCAGGGGCTGAGGGGGCGAGACCTGGCTGTGGGAGACCTAGTGAACCCACACGCCAGCTCCACGTGGCAATGGAGGCTGGACAGCGTCCTTAACAAGCCGCTAATGAGGCAATTAGCAGCAGGAAGCCCAGCTAGAATCAAACCAAGAAAGCTTTTTTCCTTTATTCTTCTCATTCTTTGTGAGTATGGGGAGTGGACAAGGACTCTAATAAAAACTGAGATGCCTGGAGGCTCCCTTCGCAGGGCGAGAGGGCGCGGAGGGGATTCTACAGGCACGCACCATCCCACACAAGTGACCAGAACGCGCCCCTCATTTACTGTCCCAAATGTGGAGCTGGGAATCCTCTTCAGAGTAAAGGGGTGACCCCAGGAATGACGTGGACAAGCTGCTGCCTCCATACTGGTTTCCTGTTAAAAAAAAAAAAAAAGAGAGAATAAAAAGCACTTACATTATGAAATAGACCAAGCGTGGTCCCTTCTGCGGGTACTAATTAGCACACCGTCTCTTTCCTTCCCATTTCCTTAACAAGACTGAAGTCATGGCAGGCGAGAACCAGGGGATCCAGCAGTACCCTGCACAGACATGCTAACACATACACTAAATTATCCTGGCACATACCATTGAACGGCTCCATCACCCATGCAATGGAAATCCTAGTATTTCCTTTGCATGGGTGATAGAGCTGTTCAATGGTATGTGCCAGAAGAGTGACAACCTGGAGCTGCCTTGAAATCCTTCCAAAGGTGCCATGAGGTCCCATGCAATATTAGCATTATTAGGCATGCAAATAGGATTCACATGATAAACACACAGTTTTCAAATAGAAATTCATAGTTGTGACACCCACACATGCTTGGGGTTGGCCCTTGTTGTTCTGGCCACGTGTTCAGCACATAGCAACCTGGGGCCCGTCTCTGGGTAATATCTGGCCTCATTGGCTGGAGGAAGGAGAAGATCCTCAAGGCAAACTGAGTAAGAGAGAGGCTGGAGTGTGGCACTCCCTAATTGGACAAGGCCTGGGTCATCATTGACCACAAGATGAACATGAGCCTGCAATGCGATGCTGCGGCTAGTAAAGCAACCAAAATGCTGGCTTGCATCCATAGATGCTTCTCGAGCAATCCCGGGATGTCATTCTCCCCTTGTACTCGGCCTTGGTGAGGCTGCAGCTGGAGTACTGCGTCCAGTTTTGGGCTCCACAATTC
>NW_017728910.1:9893738-9937710 GCF_001723895.1 Crocodylus porosus | reverse complement strand
CCTTTGGGCAGGGGGCTGGATTCGATGATCTCCCAAGGTCCCTTCCAGCCCTGATGTCTATGAAATCTATGAAATCTATGAAATATCACACCAGGTATATAAGAACAACTCAATTAAGGTTTCTCTCTCTTTCTCCTGGGCCTGCTGAGAGCTGCACAGCTGAATTGGAAGCATGAAAACCTGCCACGGCGGGGTTCCTCCTCCACTCTGGAGAGGCAAGCAAAAGCTGTGTGACAGGAAAGACTCTTGTACAGGAAAAGAAAGTCTGTCTCAGAGTTTGAGACTCCTATTTCTTCCCTTTCTCCCTCCCCCCTACCCTCCCACCTTTTTTTTTTTACTTTAGTGAGGGTGTTGATCTCTGGAGCAAAATGATCAGGAATGGAGTTCTGGCAGTTTTGGCCACATAGGCCTTGAATGGGATAATAACATGAGGGTGTTAATCCCTGGAGCAGACAGACTAGGAATGAGTCCTGGCAGTTACTGCTTTGTAACTATAGTATCTCAGCACAGTGATATAGTTGAGACTGGATGTCCAGGCTAGAGCCATATGCCATAGGCCACAGGCCTGGGCTCGTTTTGCTGTCTCACAGCTGTTGCATTTCAGCCTAGCTGTACAGTTGAATCTCAGCTATATGTTTGACTGTCAAATTTGGGCCAGGGTGAAGCCTGGAATGGTTTGAGCCAGAGTGAGACCTGCCACTACTTCTTATTTATCCAGGCCTCAGTGTGGTATAGGCCTGGCTGTCTTTTTGCTGCCCAGTCGAGGGAGGGTGGCCATCATAGAGAACATTCCAGTTTTCTGCTGCTCTGTCCTCTATTGATATGAAACCGGATGCTTTTGTCCTCTATTTTTCTCTTGAAGCCTGTTTTTCTCTTCAAGAGAAAAATACAGGACATAAAGGTGTCCAGCCACCATGTGGAAATGGAGGTTGGCATTCTACCACTTCTCCAGGAGCAGCAGAGCCCCTTGCAACACAGAAGGACCCACACTCTCAAGCAGCTTCCTGCAGTGCCATGCACTCGGGTCTCTCTGATGTAGACCCCCTTCTCCAGCCCATTGTTGAAGGGCAGGTATAGGGGTGCAGGCCCCCAGAACTACCCTTTGAGGAACCCCAAGTCTCAGACTGCCTGGGTATGAGTGAATCCTCTGCCTCCCCAAGAGGGTGCCACCTACAGCATTTGCTTTGTAGTTGATAGCATTTTAAAATTATATTTAATGCTTTCTTTTATTTTGTTTTATTTTCTGTAAGAAATTCTGTGTGTTTGTGTTTAACCCACTGCAAGGAGGGGTTTTTTGTTTATACAAATTCAGTGTTCCCAGATTTCTGGGTGGGAGCTCGAGCCACTGGTATAATTTGAGGTACCTCGAAATGTAAACCCAGCCCTTTTTGCTACTGACCTGTGCCTAGCAGAAGGGTTTACATAGTGTTAAAAACATTGTTACCCACTGTTACCTTTCTGAATTCTTTGCAACAAAAGAATAAAAATTCATAGATGTTAGCTGTTAAGGGCTGGAAGGGACCTCATGAGATCATCAGGTCCAGCCCCCTTCCACTTAGGCAGGAAAGACTGTTGGGGTCAGATGACCCCAGCAAAGTATGTATCAAGAGGTTTTAAAAAAAATTTCCAGGGCAGGTGACTGTACCACCTTGGGGGGAGGAAGGCGGGGAGGGGTCTGTTCCAGACCATAGGCATTTGAATCATAAAGCAGTTTTTCCTTATGTCCAATCTGAAGCAATCTTTAATTAGTTTGTGTCCCTTGTTTCTTCTCTTTCCCTGGGATGCCTTGGTGAAAAGATGCTCACCCCAGGCCCTGATATATGCCCCTTATGTACTTACAGGCTGCCACCAAGTCCCCTCTAAGGGGTCTTTTCTCCAGACTGAATAGTCCCACATCTTTCAGCCTCTCCTCATATGACCTGTTCTCCAGACCTCTAATCATGCATGTGGCCCTCCTTTGGACTCTCTCAAGCTTCTCTACATCCTTCCTGAAGTGTGGCACCCAGAACTGGAAGCAATACTCTAGCTGTGGTCTCACCAAGGCTGAGTAGAGAGGGAGGATGATATTTTTAGACTTGCTTGAGATGCACTGGTAGATGCATGCCAATGTTTGAATTGCTCTGCCAGCTACGGGCTTGAATTGGTGGCTCATGTTCATTCTTTGGTCTAGCACAAGCCCCAGGCTTCTTTCAGTTCTGGTGCCGGCAGCTGATCCTGTAAGTGTGTTGTGGATTATTCCTCCACAGATGGAGCACTTTACATTTCTCCACATTATGATTTGCCCTCTCACAAGCCTGTCCTGGTCAGCCTATATTCCCAACCTATCCTCTAGCATGACCACACTCCTCCAGAATTTGGTGTCATCTACAAAGTTTGCCAGTACGCTTTTTACACCTGAATCCAAATCATTGATGAACATGTTGAAAAGCACTGAACCCTGAGGGGTGCCACTTAGCACTTTCTTTCATGTTGACTCAGTTGCATCTATTAATAGTCTCTGGATCCTACCTCAGAGCCAGTTACCTAGCCACCAGACCATAAAGCAGTTCAGGCTTCATTTTCTCAATTTTACCATAAGGACATCATGGGAGGCTAAGTGAAAGGCCTTTTTGAAATTCAAGTAAATGACATCAAACTCATTTCCCTTACCTAGGTGGTGAGTTACCTGATCGTAAAAGGAAGTGAGGCTCATAAGGCATGACTGCCCTGCAATGAAGCCATGTTGGCTGTCCTTTAGAATACTGGGTTCTGTTGGCCTATCAATAACGGATTATTTGATAATTTTTTCCAGAATTTTACCAGGGATTGAGGTCATACTGATTAGCCTGTAATTCCCTCAGGCCTCCTTATCCCTTTCTTGAAGATAAGCACCACATTGGCCCTCTTCCAGTCTTCTGGGACCTCCCCCAAGTGCCCTGAGTGCTCAAATAGTTTTGCAATAGGTCAATCAATGATATTGGCCAATTTTTCTAGCACTTTTGGGTGTAGTTCATCCAGTCCTTCTGACTTGTAGATATCTAGCCTCTCTAGGTGGTCCCCCACAAGCTCTTAGCCAAGTATGGGAGGGTGATCCTTGTATCCTGTTGATCAGACTAACACCCTTGAACTGGTGGAACACCAACGCAAAGTATTCATTAAGGATTTTGGTTTTCTCCTGAGTGTTCGTTATCTGCTGTCCCATTTTGTTCACCAAGGGCTCTATGCTTCCCTTATTTTTTGCTCCAACTTCCCACATATCTAAAGAAGGACTTGTTATTGTCCTTGATTCTGGTTGCCAATTTGAATTCAGTTTCTGTCTTTGCTTTTCTAATCCATTCCCTACATGTGTGGGCTTTTGCTGTGTACTCCTTGTTGATGATAATTTCTGATTTCTGACCCTTATAATCTTCTGTTTTTGATATTAGAAGGTCCATGACTTCCCTATTGAGCCAAAGGGGTCTCCCAGGGATATCTCAATTGTTCTAGTATTTTTCTGTACTCCAAAAAAAAAAAAAGTCAAAAGTAAGAGCTGCCATTTTATGAGATGTGACTTGGTAGGTCAAACAAGAGGGTCTTTGAGTCTACAAAGGTTGGGAACCACTGACCAAGGAAGTAGCAAAAGAGGACCTGCAGCACAAAGGAAGCTTGGGCAAAGTAATATAGGGGTTTGGAAATAAGATCAAGAAGTGTGGTTTTGTTGTTGAAGTTAAAGGGTAGCTGCCGGAATGATTTCAAGATACAATTGATAAGATGGGCAATGAAGATGAACTTGGTATAGGGACTTCATATAGACTCAAGAGGAAAAATATATTTGGGGAAAGGTAACTAATATCTATTCAATTACTATAATACTATGTATATTGGCTGAGGAATCAGCACTGTAAAGGATTGAGCTCCATAATATTATTTTAGTGCAGAACCTGTGCAGCACAGTTTATTTCAAGAAACAAAGTTAACTCTGTTACAAGCATGGAGGGTTGATTCAGGTATTCTATCTCCTCCCTTTTCTGATGTGCTACAGATCCTTCAGAACTTTATCTCCATTAAATAGCTTGACTTTAGTCAAATGGTTATGAGGCTACTTGTCAGAGAAAGAAATTAGCTTGGTTTAACCTTGCATCCTAGCCTTACCCTGGAGTCCCTTGGGGTGGGAGGCAGCAAGGGGAATCCAGAGGGTGGAGAAGTCCCTGCCTGCTGCTGCAGCCACGGTGATAGGGGCACATGACAGCCTAGTGGGGGGCCACAATTTAATTACTCATGGGCTGCGTATAGTTCTCAGGCTGTCATTGGACAGCCATGGCTTACAGGGCTGCTGCTTTTTTCCTGAGCCTGAAATGCAACATGAGCAACCAACATATGGTTTCTTATGGTGGCAACCAGGTATCATGTTGGCTCCTCAAGCAAAGAAATCACACTACAGAATGGGCTGCAATAATCCATGCCTACTGGCTATGTTCTGCCTTTCACAGATTCACCTTGGGGCACTGAGCAAATCATTTAACTTACATCTATCTAAACTTAAGTGTCTGTAAAATGGAAGATATACCTGCTCAAAAAGGGTATGGTAAATCTTACACTTGGATTATCAAGCAAGCTAAGGGATTTAGCTGTCAGTGACCTTGACTCTTTCAGCACATAGCTCCCTCAGTCCCTTTGAATATCACAGCCATGATGATTTATTTTTAAAATATTTTCAAAAGTCAACAAAAAACATTGTGTTTTTATTTGGGGGGTGGAAGGGCTATAGGGGTTTCCTGTGATTATTTTATTTTCCTGCTCTGCCCATATCTAACTGAAGGAATGGAAAGCCTTCAAAAGGTGAATGAAGAAACAGATTTGTAAAAGCTCAGGGAACTCAGATAAGCCTCATTAGAGCACTACTGATTTGTTTTATTTGTTGGGGACATTATTCTGGTCCTTTTCCAAAGATTCTGACAATAGTAATTATCCAGCATGGCTGTGAAAACATGTTTACTGACATGGAACTTGATATATTTATTGAAGCAATAATCCAGCAAGAAGACTATTTACTTGGTTTGAAGGACAGAGTCTGAATGATGGTGATATTAATGAAAGGTAAACTGCATTCATTGCTTCACTGATGACACAATCAGGATTTTGGAAAGGAGTTAAATAAAAAGAGGTGGACTAATTTGGAGTAGCACAACAAAGTCAAGTTATGCTATTGGTTGGTAGGACACATGGCACATAAAATTGCTAGAGTGCCCATATTTTTTGCAAACTTTAAAAACATTTGAACAAAAGCCCCTACAGTATGGGAACAAGTATTGTAAGGATTTGGTTCAGTGGCATAGATTTAATATTAGATAACTATTTAGTAGGGCTGTCTGAAGCTTTGGTCCCTGATTGGATTTGGCAGAGATTCAGCCTGATTCAGTGGCTGAATCTCTGAATCCAAATTGAATCTGAGGAACCTTTAATCTCTCTTAATGAAATCAGAATCCTCTGAATCAGTCTGGGGAGATTTGGAAAGCTTCGGTGATGTGGAAATTGACACAGCTTTAAATGTTTTTTCTACATACCTCTAGATAGAAGGTGACTTGTGAATGCTGAGATACTGAGGTGCATAGTGGGCCCCACAGAAGAACAGGGGCCCCCACAGTGCATATGGCAGCAGATCTGGAAGTGGACCAGAAGCACTTCTGGTCCACTTCTGGGTCCACCAGAGAGTGTGCTGGGGTGCCCCCTACACCCCCTGGCTCAGCAACTGGTGCCTCCTGGATCTGGGGAGCACCTGGGTCCCCCTGTGGCTGATTGCTGAGCTGGGGGGGTGCAGGGAAGCCCCCCTGCAGTGCACTCCCCAGCAGACAGGGACGTGAACCAGAACTACTTTCGGTGTACTTCTGGGTTCATTGCCAAGTATGCAGGGGGAGGGCAGGGGAGGCAGACTCCTGTGGGATGCTCCCTCTGCCCCAGTTTCGCAGCATTCGTGATCCATGCCCGGTACTTGGAGGGATGTATAAAAAACATTTAAAGCTGTCTGAATCACTGATTCTCTGAATCAGCATTGAATCTTCAGATTCGGATTCAGCCAAATCAAATTGGGGACATTGATCTGAATCAACAATCAAATCACTGTCCCTGATTTGGACCTAATACAAATTTGAATCGAATAGGGCCTATTCTCCACACCCCTACTATTTAGTTGAAGGTTTGACGTCTTCATTTTTAGCAGCTTTCCAAGTTGATGCATGTCTTATTTTAAAATATAAATCTATGGTTTGAAAACAAGTTATATCACAATTGGAAGTGATTAGAAAGACAAAGTATAGCCAAACCTTCAGCTAGTTAACTCAAGGTTTACAAAGCTAAAGCATGAGATAAGAGTCAGATTAATAACTATACCAGAAGTTTTCAACTGCACTCTAAAATTAAGTTATACAAATGTTTAAACTATAGGTCAGGCTACCAGCAATCAAAATAAATGGAAAATATTCTTTGTGTGTTGTGCAAATGAGTTTCAATAGGCATGGAGCTTACAGTATTCACTGTAATGAATCTTGAAGAGCAAAGTTCAAATAAAGCCAAGATTTTGAGATGGAAAGAAAGGCCATAAAGACTCTGGCTGAGAAGTCAGATACTCATAGCTTGATTGGATTTCTTACTTCACTTCCAGTATTAAGCTGAAAGAAACTCAGTTTGGACAAACTAATTCAGAAAACGAGATATGTTCACTTGATTTGAAATTCAAACATTGTATGTTTATTAGGATTATAATAAAATGCTACAAGCCGGATGAGGCATTTTAAATCATAGCTGAGAATTAACCATAGAATGCTGAGCACAATTGGCTCATGAAAAGGCATTCTATAGCTTGAATGAAAAATAACATACAATAAGAAAACACAACATCCATACTGTGTAAAGTGGTGAACACATATCTCTGATATAGAAGTGGCAATAAAAAGGAAATTCAGATTCCACTCCTGCCAAATTCGACATCAGCAGTAATCCAAATGATCTTTTTTCTTATCTTCTTGTGCATAAAGTTAAAATAAGTAGTGTTAAAGCTGCATTTGCAGTGCTTTGGTGGAAAGATTTTTTTCCCTTCTGTAGTTTGGGATTCAAATCCAGACTACAAAAGAAGACTGGTGAGACTATTTTTGCCTCTGTTCTACCATGTCCTAATACCAGGCATGCTGGATAGTCCTTTTCAGACAGACAGAACCTGATTAACAGTGCTTTTCATAACCAGACTAAATTTTTTTCCCCGTGATATGCAGATACAGGAGAACTTACAGTATGTTGATTAGCAATATGCATATTTACTAGGGCTGTGAGAAGCTTTGGTCCCCAATTTCATTTGGCAGAGATTCAGCCTGATTTGGCAGCTCAATTACAAATTTGAATTGAATCAAGACACCATTTAATCTCTCTAAATTGAAACAGAACCCTCTGAATTGATCTGGAGAGATTTGGCGGTTCGGACACAGACACAGGTTTAAATGTTTTTTCTACATATTTCAAGGTGCCCGGCAGCTCATGAATGCTGCAATGCTGGGGTGGATGGAACATCCCACAGGGCATTTGGCAGCAGACCCGGAAGTGGACCAGAAGACCTTCCAGTTCATTTCTGGGTCTTGCGGAGAGGGCACAGCCCCCCTCCCCACACCCTCAGCTTGGTGACTCATGCCTCCTGGGTCTAGGGAGGGCACCAGGCTTCCCCTGGGGCTGATTGCTGAGTTGGGGGGGACAGGGAGGACCTCAGGTGCTCCCTCATAGACCTGGAAGTGGACCAGAAGTAGTTCTGCTCCACTACTAGGTTTACCACTGAGCACACAGGGGGCTCCCCAACACTCCTGTGGGATGCTCCATCCACCCCAGCATTGCAGCATTCATGAACCATGCCTGGTACCTCAAGGTGTGTAGAAAAAACATTTAAAGCTGTGTCTATGACCAAATCACTGATTCTCCAAATCAGCACTGAATCTTTAGATTTGGCCAAATCAAGTTGAGGACAGTGATCTGAATCAATTAATCAAATTACTGTCCTCAATTTGAATACAGCCATTTCGCACACCCTTAATATTACCTCTTTAGCATTAAGCTTCTTCTTATAACAATTTTTTTGTATTTTTATCAAGGGAAACATCTTTTTGAGGTAAAAAAGGAAGTGTAAATTTAGGTATCTTAATAAATAGTCATGGGCAGATTTCAATAGTGCTAAGAAATTGACTTTATTGGGAGCACTTAGTACTTTTGAAAATCAGGCCAAATATTTACATGAATAACAAGGAAGGATCCAGAGGAGGTGTAATAGCATAGCTATGGCTACCCCTACATCCTTTCCCCTGCCTATCAGATTTTATTGTGCTGTGGGAGCTGCTGGGGACTTTTATAATCCCCAAACGCAGTTACAAATTCCCCCTCCCACTTCTCCTTCATGCTCAAGGGCATGTCCCCTTCCATCCTTCTCCCCTTGTCCCATCTGCCATTGTTGCTTTCCCTGCAGTCGAAGGAGTGAGGGAAGCTTCAAGGTCTCTCCTTCCTGCTACAGCTAAGCTCAGCTGGGGACAGGGGCAGCAACAATGAGTGGAGGGTGGGTTCCCCCTTCCCACACCTGCTCCCAGGGGACAAGGCAAGATGGAGGAACCTAACTTGACCATCACTGCAGTTGTTCCTGTTGCTGAGGCAAGCCTATGTACAGCTTGGCTGGATAAAACAAGATGTTAAAGCTTCCTCTGACCCTGTGACAGCAGTCAAAGCAGCAGCAGCAACGGGTGAGGGAGGTAGGGAAGTGGGAGGGGTGTGAACGTTCCTATGAGCACAGAGAGGAGTGCAGGATTCTCACCTACTTTTGAGAACTTAAAAAAGGGCCCAGGGGCTCCTGTGGTCTGCCCACACTGAAAGGTGGGGGAGGGTGAAGGAGGGGGGGAAGCTTAGCGGTGGGGAAGGGGTGGAAAGCAGGAAGTAGCGGGTTCAGCCACTCTTGTAGAACAGGTGGCTGCTCCTGCACCTACTCTTTACCAAAAACTGGATCCACTCCTACAGCATAATGATGGATTTTGGTACTGAATTTTAGGTTCTTTTTCTTGAAATTATCTACTTAATGAAAAGAAGCTGTCTTCATAGTTGTTATTTGAAAACAATTTTTGACCTGTTACCTGAACTACTAAAACTATTAAGTATAACAACATTCCACAGTCCAGAATGTTCATTTTTGCTCTATAAAAAGAGAATTCAAACATAACATATTTAGCTGTATTCTAAACTTAGAACTGATTTTTGAAGGGCCTCTCAGTATGGAAATGTCAGTTCCCCATTTTCTTACAGTATTTTCCCACTTGCTAACTGTTGGAAAATACTTTTATAATTTTTAGCACTCTGAAAAACAATTCAATGGTAGTCCACTGATTGGGGAAAGTTTTATATAATAAGAATCAATTGAATTCATTATGAAAAAACTCATCTGGCTCCATAGGAGTCTCAGCAATGGAAAACAGAAATGCCATTTTAGCCTCTAAGTTAAATCTAGCCACACATCTATAATCCTCTGTGCATGCACAGTAGGGGTGTGCAAAGTGGGCCCTATTTGTTTCAGATTTGGATTAAGCCTGAATCAGGGACAGTGATTCGATTTGTTGATTCGGATCACTGCCCCCGATTCAATTCAACCGAATCAGAATCTGATGATTCTGAGAATCTGAGTCTGAGAATCAGCGATTCAGACATAGATACAGCTTTAAATGTATTTTCTACATACCTTCAGGTAGCAGGCATGGCTTGTGATCACTGCAATGCTGGGCACATACAGTGTCCCAGAGAAGTGTAGGGGGGCTCTCTATGTGCTTGCCAGTGAACTTGGAAGTGGACCGGAAGTACTTCCAGTCCATTTCTGAGTCCACCAGGGAGTACGATGGGGGAGCTGCTCCACACCCCCTGGTTTGGTAATTGGCCACAAGGAGACCCCGGGTTCCCCCCCACCCCAGACCCAGGAGGCAGCAGTCATCGAGCAGGGGCCACCCAGCACACTCCCCAGTGGACCTGGAAGTGGACCAGAAGTGCTTCTGGTTCATTTCTGGGTCTGTTGCCAAGTGCACTGTGGAGCACCCTGCACTTCTGTATGACGTTCCATTTGCCCCAGCATCACATCATTCAAGAGCCCCTGCTAGCTAGAGGAATGTAGAAAAAAACATTTAAAGCTCTCTCTATGTCTGAATCTCTGTAACTCTCCAAATCAATTTGGAGGGACCTGATTTGATTCAGAGAGATTAAATGGTCCTCTGATTCGATTCAGATTTGGAGATTTGGCCACTGAATCAGGCTAAATGTCCACCGAGTTGAATCAGGGACCAAAGCTTTGCACCACCCTAGTACACAGTAGTTGTATTATCAAAGCTAGTTTCAGTATGCAGCTACATTGTAAAGTAATTTTTTACTTAAAGTAGTTTCAGGTGTGAGGTTTCAGTTTTCTGTTAGAGTGCTGGGACAGTTTCACTAGAAAACCCTGGGCATACCCAACGTCTTTAATTCAAAGAAAAGTTTTGGGTGTTGCGGGGGATAGGGGGACCTCTTCTGGCACTGTTGGCAAAGTAAAATCTCTAAGGAGGAAAATAATAGTGCCCATGTCTCATAGAAGAACAGGGCAAGTGTTCACAGTTAAAATAATTGCCAATGTTATAGAAGTCCAAATATAGCATCTGCTTGTAAATCTTTTTTAATTCATTTCAATATACATTAATTCCAAATAAAATGAGTATTTCCATGTCATGGGGTAATTGCCCAAAACAATCTGAATTAAGATCACTCTGCCACGAACTACCCAAACATTAATGAAGTGTAAAAAAACATTGTTTTAGTAAATTACTTTCACTATACAGGTGGCCTAATTGCAACATATTTCCAGTTTGCTGTAACTATTACTTCAGGGAATTAAGCCTTTGAATAAAAAATTATGTTTAATACTTTCAAAGAGACTCCTGCCTGCTTGAAAAATGCAAGCAAGTATAGAAGTTCATCATCAACATGAACTTACAACACTGCAAAGATGACTTCAGAATTGTCAGGGCTGTCATTTAACTTTTCAGTAAATATTTTAAAGTTTATATTATCAAAGGCTGGTTACTTTGCTTTCTGCTTCCCACTTATTTTGTAGCATTACTTGACATTTTTGTTACCTATGCGCTTCCATTAAAATGTTTTACACAGGAGTGAGTGTATATTCATCTTCTTCCTGAAGATAAGCAACATAAAAAAATAAAATGAAACATATATATTAGGCCTGTGTGAAACAGCAGCATTCCACTTTCATTTCCATTTTGATGGAAGTATTTCGTTTTGAGGGGGGGTTTTTTTGAAAGCACTGTTCCGTTCCATCTAAACAGTTTCGCTGTTTTGACATTTCGCCCATAGGCTATAATGGGGAAGCATGAAACAGCCTATAACTTTGTCATTTCTTGCCTAATACTTGCAGGGATGGTATCCCCTTATGAGGGCATGAAGCCTGACAAGTTTTCAAGGAAATAGGTGCAGGGGTTTCTTAGGCTGCTGACAAGCAGGAACCAGGGAGCAAGATCAGCATCCTGTGATCCAACAGGCAGATCAGGGGCCCACACCCCCAGGAGGAGTCTGGCAGGGCCCCGGCAGCCCTTCTGGGGGTGCCGACAGGCCCCATCTGCCTGTCAGATCACAGGTCACTGCTGCTGCCTGGGACCCACTGCTGGGGAACTCAGCCTGGCTGGGGGAAGCACCTCCCACTGCCAGGCTCAGTTGCCAGTGGCTCACAGTGCTGGGGAATGTGCCTCCCCTAGCCAGGCTGAGTTCCCAGCCCCTTGCAGTGGTAGAAACTCAGCCTGGCTGGAGGAGGCGCTTCCCCCAGCTGGGCTGAGTTCCTCACCACTGTGAGGGACTGGGAACTCAGCCCGGCTGGAGCGGGTGCTTCTCCCAGCTGGGCTCAGTTCCCCATGTCTGAAAGGGGCTGGGAATTCAGCCAGGCTGGAAGAGGCACTTCCCTCAGCTGGCTGAGTTCCCCAGCACTGTGAGCCACTGGGAACTGAGCTCAGTGGCGGGAGTTGCTTCCCCAGCTGGGCTCAGTTCCCAGAGGCCCTGGGGAACTGAGCCCAGTGGGGCGAAGCACCTCCCACCACCAGGCTCAGCTCCCAGTGGCTCACAGCCCCATGGAACTCAGCCCAGTGACGGGAGGCACTGGCTCTGCCCACCTTCTGCCACCAGTTGGCAGGGTTGGCAGAGCCAATTGGAGTGCAGCCTGGCAGCAGGAGGCAGAGAGTGCCATGGCTGTGCTCCCCACTGAGCCACATGGGGATGCAGAGCCACTGGGAGTGCAGAGCCACTGGGAGTGCAGCCCTGGCTGTCTCCTGTCTCTCACCACCTGGCTGGATGCTTCAAAATTTGAAACGTTTCGACTGGCCTTATTTTGTTTCAAGGCCATTTCACAGCCCTTCATTTCATTTCAATTTTGCTGTTTTGAGCTCGAAATGAGTCAAAACAAAACAGCCTGTAAAGCTTCTCACAGCCCTAATATGTATATCTGGACCTGGTATTTTGAGATCTGGATAACATATGGATAAGATATGATGTTCCATTTTGAGATCTGGATAAGATATGGTGATATTGCCGCCTCACTTAGATGTCCCTCCAGGACAAACCGGACCAGGAAATATCCTCTCTTGTTCTGTTTTGCACCCTGTTATACAACAACTATTATAAAAATGCACCCAGTATATTTTCTATTGAGTGTCCCTTCATGTTTCATATTTTCCGGCCCCCCTATGACTTCTTCAGTGGATATACCACCCCCCAATTAAGTATGAAAAAATTCAACCATGTGTAAAAATTATAGCCTTGAATAACAATATTTTAGTACAACGCATTGCCACAGGTGGTTGTACAGGCAGATACATTCAAGTTCAAAAAAGGACTAGACAAATTAATGGATGATACATATATTGATAACTACTAAATAGAACAATCAGAGATGTATTCTCTGGAATCGATAAACTAATGATGGTGGATGCCAGAAGGGTAATACACAAAGGATAGATCACTCTAGATATACCCTCTTCATTGTTCTCCCTCTAAAGCAGGGGTACCTACAGCTTATGGGCTGGGTCTCACCATTAAAATCCTTTTAGGATCTTCATTTTATTTTAAACGTAGTCTGACAGTTTCTTCTTTCTTGTAAGAAAGATTTCAAATTCTCTAAAACAGGATTTTAAGAGCAATTGATCAATATTTTTACAAGGCGTGGCTTTCTTTATTTTGTTTCTTTTTCTTTCATACAGGGCATGTCTACACGTGCATTTAATGTGACTGCATATATTCAGGCTAAGTCTGAGCCCAGAGTAAATTAATCCTGACATCACCATCTACATGTAATTTACTGAACTGCTGAATACCGCTTGTATCTGACAGGAGTATCTGGCAGCACAGTAAATTAGTCTATTGCATGCTAATTGCCATCCACATGGAGACAGTGATGCTTTACTGTGCTGCAAATTAATTTCCTGTGCAGTAAAGTGCATTGTGTAGACATGCCCACAGTTGATTATTCTACATCCAACTATTTTTTAAATTTCAATTACTTTGTCCGTAAGATGCACTGACCTGTATCAATTCACTTCCACATAAAAATATAAGTTATTCTTGGTATGCAGTACCGGTATTTCCAATCGATCAAACTCATGCTGTCCTGTAAGAAATATTAATAGATGAATTAATATAGAGAATAGCAATGAGTAATAATTTCTAAATAATATATAATAAATACTTCTATAATGTACAAGGCTGATGATGATATTCTTGAGTAAACCTTACAGTCACATAATTAAGACCTGATGGGGTAATTTATTTTTATCTAGATTTACAATATCCAGTGTAGAAATGTACTTATGGCTCAGTTTGTTATTTAAATAATATAGAAATTGGCCTTCTAGCACAGGATTTGGCAACCTTTTGTCAGGGCAGGTTGGAGCTTGTGACCTGGCCCCCTGTCATAGGCTAAAAATCTCTGACTCCCAGGTTGCTGAAGCCACTCTTGCTAACTTTCACTGCAGAAACCTGCCCTCTCTGCAATAAAGGTAAGCACAGGCATGAGAGAGCAATGGGGGAGGAGGGGATGCTCTACAGAGGAGGGTGCTGCAGAGGGAACAAGAGCAAGGTGTAACAGCTCCATGCCACCAATTTCCTGGGCCTTCCAGGCTGGATCAGACCTTCTCAGGCAAGATCCAATCTATTCACAGGCCAAAACTGGCCTGAGGACATAGATTAAGGACCCTTGTTCTAGAAGAATAAAGGCTAGACCTACAACTCTATAGGACTCAAAAGTCACAATGGACTTGACTGTGTCTCTTATGGACAGCCAACAATGAAGCACGAAAAGCTGGTCCTGCTGCTGTACTCTTTTCTATAGTACAATTTACTTGTGCATTTGTAGCCAGACAACTTTCTTCAGGGATACTTAATTATGCTGCTGCTCTCTGTGCCCTATGGACCATATCTCCAGGGAGTACCGTGGTAGCAGCTTCATGATCCTATTCACTTCCTGTGGCTCTCTCAGCTGAAAGTTCCATGCTGCCCTACAATGGCACGGACTTATCACTCCTGTATGAGAAGGCCATGCCCCAATCCTCTAGTATTCAAAATATCGCACAAATTCCTTGCTTCTTCTACACTTCCTGGACACTCATGGCTTCAATAATACTCCAACCTGCCTAAAACTACATTCACTCCCCCTCTATACTATAACCTGGTGAATAGAAAGAAACCAAAAAATAAAACAGAACAGCCGCAAAAGCTCAATTTTACATTAATAGCTTCTTGTAAGTTGTTACAACAGGTCTCAACACTTGTCAGTTCCTAAAAGTTAGTTAACAGACAAAATGCTAGTATGTAGCATTCATGGATTAATTGCATAGGCTCTTGCAGTTCATGGGAGCAAATTTTTATATGCTGCTTACCCACCTTGTGTAAGCTACTGGCATAAGGTATGTGGCAGGTACATCTATGTAATTACCTTGTTTCCTGTTTATTGGTCTTTTACATTTCCAGATGACTTCTCCTTTTAGAGATGTGAAGCAAAGTTCATGACTATGTTACTGTAAAATATATACAGTGCTGTCTTAGACTTCTTTTCTATGGAGCTCTTAAACTGGGTATTCCAGGCTTTTTTATCTTCTAATTTTGCACTGGGTATTCACTGAGGTCAAGAGAGATACACCCACCTTGTTCTCGGTGCATAATTAGAGATTTAGGCTGACAGTTTCAAGGGGCAGTATCAGTTATATATGTCTTGTAGACTGTCAACACTCAACAACTAATAAATACAGATAACCTGAAAGATGTGAAATCCCATTTAGCATGATAACACTCACCATTAAATATCTAGAAATGTAGATCCAGAGAAAATTTACAGATCTACTTGACCTGAAATATGCACATGTCTTACAAGTACTTTTTAAGATTCGTAGCATGGGAAAGCTGCATATCTTAGCTATTTCATACTAATACTCCAAAACCAAATATTTTAGCTAAGCTCAGCTGTTTATCTCCAGCACTACTCATTACACAGCTTAACTGTTTTTTAAAGAGCCTATAAAATGAATATACAAAATAAACATGAGCCAGTAACTGCACTACAAATAATATAGATTGGAACCTGGCCCCAGGGGGCATTCCACAGAGGAACACCCTCACAGTGCATTTTGGGGATGTACTTCAGGAAGTTTGTGGCTAAAAGGGGCAATATAAAATAATTGACCTAGATGATTATAGATATTCAGAGAACAAGAAATCAGAAAACATTTCTCAAGTATAACTGAATTACAGATAACACAACTAGGGTATGTTTATTTTTTTTCATCCTGGATATAGAGAAAACCAATCACTATAACTCAGTGCTTGTGCTTTAAACATATTGTCCTAATTCACTAAAATATGAGGTATAGTTGAGAATGACTATTTTTAACATGTATTTTTGCTATATATGCAAATCCACATTATTTATGTATTATACAGGAATAAATATAAATAAAACATATTGTCTTATGCTACCTCAAATTTATATATTGTACTGAAGATTTATATTTTATTTGCATGGGTTGAGCCTGTGACCAACCACAATACTGATAAGATTATTTTTCACTGTAACCTATGTTAATGGGGAGATTTGAAAACAAATTCTCTGCTTGCCTGCATTTCCAGACCTGCTAGGCAGAGTCCAACAATGAGGGATACCATAGTCATACTTAAAAAAAAAATCATTCTGTTTTATAGAGAATCCTGAATTTTAATCTATTAGCACACAAGAAAACTGAGATCAAGCCACAGATTTTCTAAAGAAGCTTTAATTGACAGAAAAACAGGGTTGTAAGGAAGCAAATATATCCACAGATATCTTTCCCTGACCTTTTTAAAATTATCACTGGAAAGCTGAAATACTTACAATTATACCTGAAAACAATCTTTCTTCAATAGAAAGTCAACATTTTCTCTTGCAAACTCCAATTACTTTTTTCTTAATTATCTATCAAAAGTTTCTGAAACAAAAACAAACAAAAAAATCCAATTTTTTATCTATTCTAAAATAGAAATAATTTTAAATTATTGTTGGTAACTCTGGATTTCTTTCTAAAAGTTATGGGGGCAGGCAGGAAGCAGGCATAGGAAAGGGAACTGCCTATTCCTGCTGCTGTCCCCAGCTGAGCCTACACAGCTGCTGCCCATAATTGGAGCCCCCAAGTTGGATGGGACTGGGCAGGGAGCAGGAAGGAGGAACTCACCTACTTCCCCGAGTGCCTCAGACACAGGGAAGCCTCATGGCTGCTCCTGGCCTACTCCAGCAGGGGTTGTGGAAATCAGCTGTGTGGGTGCCAGGGTCCTTCTTTCCTGGCCTTTGTTCCCCTCCTGGTTTCCCCTCCCATAATGTCTCCAATTGGCCCTGAGGCTCCAGAAATGTCTCACTCTCATCTCCCTCATGGCCGTTAGTGGCATGTGCTGTGCCTCCTCTTTCTTAATCCTGGATCCCACCGTGTCTGTTAGTATTATAAAACAAGATTAAAAGTACAAGTCAATAATCAACAAAATTCACTATTGTTGAGGACAAAGCCTATAGTAATCATAGCCAAATTAATAATCTCAAATGGAATTTTACCTGTGTATTATGTCCCTAGCACGTCTTTGCCTTTACATTGGGTTTATTTTTAAAACAGTATTTCAAGGCTTCACTGTGTATAATTTGCATAATTGGGAAACTATCTAGTTAGCTGCACTTCATAGTTTGGAATACATAGAGAACTGAAATGAGATCCTTCTGTTATGATTTATCTTATTTTAATACTTGTTTGGTTTAATGAGACAAGATATTAAAATCAAGGGATTTATTTCAATAAACTTTCTGAGTGCATCCATCTGAACTTAAAAAGACTGCAGAAAAGCCTGATAAATGAAGAACAAAAACTTAAGTACTGGAGAACAATACATCTAAAATTTGCATATTAAGAAAAAAAATAGAGTTAGTGAGAAAAAAAGAAGAAAGGTCAAGGAAAATAACCACTAACAGGGAAAATAAAGGATGAAAAAAATCTTCGAAGACTTTTGCAAAGGCAAATATAGACTGTTCAATCAACATTAATGATCAAAGAATAAAGAAGGGAGAAAAATTATGTTCAGACCCCAGAAGACAAAAAATTTACATCTTTAAAACCATTTGATTCTATGTCCTTATCATAATAATGAAAATGAATTCATTAAAAACTGGCAGTGGTAACCTTTTAATATATTGCTATGAAGACTTTACCATTAATTTCAGAGTATTTCCAATTAGAGGCCAGATTACTTTTTAATCATATTTTAATGCAATTTTTATTACAAAGGTGGTTCCTTCCTTTTATGGACCATCCAGTATTCACAGGGAAATGTGTATAGACCATCTAAAAACAGTGCAATCCTGAGATTTGGCAAAACTGTTTTTCTTCCGATTATCATTAATTAGAACATTTACTTGATATTCTCAATATGACTAAACAAACGAAGTAGCTTATATGGTCTTCATGGAATGAAGTATGGGTAATTAGTTATTTGTGATCTTACATAAATGATCTTGAGTAGGCAATAATTGCATTGAATATGCATTAACTTTGAGAGAGACACTAGAAATTGACTAGAGAAATAATGGATTAGATAGCAAATATTTCATTTAAAAACTTCCCCTGAGTTAAAACATGCATTAGTCATTGCTCTAATCATGCCCTTGGTGGAATAAGATGTTGTGAGGGTGCCTTAGCTACACATTATATTTGATTAACAAAAAGGTCCTTAATGTTTTGCTTCTATTTCTTTACAGCCTGCACAAGTAGCCTTAGCTATTTTCTTTACTGAAACTTTTTCTTGAAATGTCCATAAGCATCTGAACTAAAAATATATTTTCCCACACTAATTCCCTGGTGCTTATTTTTTTCATGATTTACTATAGGTTTGGTTTACATTTTTCTTACAGTATTTAAATGAAGATAAATTTGCTGCTGGGTTTTAGCATGTAACATTGCCTAATTGTGGTAAAAAATGCCATCCTTCAATGCACACCCCCCAACTTTCTCTGAAGCCCCTCCCTTCCCCTCCATCCTCAGCACCATGAACCCTCTTCCTTTTATTTGCCCTCTCTTCCACCTTCCTCTACCTACTGTTCCTGAATGAGCAGGTGTCTGGGGGCAGGGGGGAGGAGGATGGATCTCCAAAGTCAGTCCTGCCCTATTTGGGAACAGCAGCACCAGTGGTGGTGTCAGGTGAGTTCCTTCTTTCTTTCTTGTGCCATGTCCCCCTGTGCCTCCACCAGCCTTGCAAAACCATGAGGCAGGGGAACGCACCTCTCACCACTGCTGCTGCTCTCCCCTGCTGAGCTTGGCTGCCGTGGTTCTGGAGCCTCACATAACCCCCGTAAACCACAGCTCTCCCAATTCATTTAATGGGTGGGGGGAAGGTAGGCAGCAGGGAAGGGGACTAAGGAGGGCTCTTGAGCCACTTCATCCAGCAGACAGCACTAGTAGTAGCAATGGGTGGGTTTGACCACCCTACATTTGGTCCCAGGCTGGCAGGGAACACCAAAAGGGGCTGGATGAGAACCCCACTCACTGCTACAAGGCTACAGTGGGGAGGGAGAAGTCCTTGAACCTCCTCCTACAGCCTATCAGCCATGCACAGTTACAGCAGTTGACATGGGAAAGGGTGAATGGGAAGGGATAGAATGTGCTGGTGAGGATGAAGGAAAAGGGAGTGGGTGCTGAAGGAGAGGAGAATAGGGAATCAGGTTTCTTATCTGGTTTGGGGACATAAAAAGTCCCTGCTGCTGCTTCCACAGTCCAAAAGTGTGGTGTGACCATGCCCCTGCATCTGTCCCTAGCTCTGGAACCAATTGTGCACCCTTTTCTTCTTTCAAGACTGCTGTGCCTCTGTTTATGCTCCACAATTTGTTCATGCCTATATTTGTTACTGTAGGCAGGGCTCCATCAAAGACCTGCAAACATGTCTCAAGGAATCTATTGTAAAGTACTTGGAGGAGAACAAGGTGATCAGGACCAGCCAGCATGGATTCACCAATAGTGAGACATGCCTGACCAATCTGATTTCCTATAAAGTGGCAGGCTCTGTAGATGGGAGGAAAAGCAATGGATGTGATTTACCTTGATTTAGCAAGGCTTTTGACACCATCTCTCACAACATTCCCATTAACAAGCTAAGGAATGCAAACTAGACAAAAGTACTATAAGGTGGTACATCACTGGTTAAATCATCATGCTTAACGCTTAGTCATAAGTAGCTCAATTTCTAGTTCAAAGGAGGTATCAAATGGGGCTCCCCAGGGGTTTGCCCTGGGTCTGGTATTGTTTAATATCTTCATTAATGTTTGGGATGGTGGGATCAAGTGCAATTTAGCTGGAGTTGCAGACACCCTGTAGAGTAGGCCTAGAATCCAAAATGACCTAAATAGACTGGAGAAATGTTCTATGATTAGTCAGATGAGGTCCATCAAGGGCAAGTGTGAAGTCCTGCACTTGGGATGTAACAACGGCATGCACAAATACTGAATGGGGATTGACTGGCTAGACTTCAGTACTGCAGAGAAGTACCCGGGGTTACAGGAGAACATAAGGTATATATGAGCCAACAGTGTGCTCTTGTTGACAAAAAAAGCCACAAGCATCCTGGGTTGTATTAACAGAAGTATCACATCTAAATCAAGGGAAGTGATTAGTCTGCTGTATTCAGCACTGGTAAGGCTTGAGACTGTGTCCAGTTCTGGGCCCTGTACTTCGAGAAGGATATGCAGATTTCAGAAACAGCCCAGCATAGAGCTACAAGAATGATTAGGAGTTTTGGAAGCAAAATTTATGAGAAAGGCTGAACAAACTAGGATTATTTAACTGAAGAAGAGAGAACTAAGGAGGGATTTAATAACAGTCTTCAAATACCTGAAGAGTGATTGCAGAGAGGCCAACCATGGGCTTTTCCCTTTGGCCATAGGAGGTAGGACTTGAAGCAATGGCCTCAGGCTGCATAAGGGGAAATTAGATTGGAGATTAGAAGGAACTTTATGACTGTGAGGGTGGTAAAGCATTGAACAGGCTACCTAGGAAAGTTGTGGAATCTCCATCCCTGGAAGTTTTCAAGAGCAGGTTAGAAAGACAATTGGCTTGTTGACCTGCCTTGAACAAGGGGAGGGAGTAGATGACCCTGTTTGGTCTCTTACAGCCCTACTTTGCAATGGTCCTATGACCTTACGCTAGGAGAACCACATTCCCCTATATCTTTCTTCTCAGTACAGGAGTGAGAATTATTTTCAATAATAATGAAACTTTAATGTGTGTGTCTGTGAAAAAAAAAAAAAGGAAATGGGCTGGAATTTAGTTATCCATAACAATAACTTTATCAAAAGGAGGTTCCAGTTAACTACCTCCTTTTAAAAGTCAATGGAAGACAAAGTATATATCTTTTCAAATTCACTCAGGTACACACAAAAATCTGAATCCTACTGCTCTGAGTGTATTTGCCCCATATCATCTTAAATGACTTTCAGTAGAGCTTAATCACACTCTGGTGCTTTCAGGACTGGGATCTTTTTTTCCCCTTAAGCAGATTGACTACAAAAATATCTTTTTCTCCTGTTGCTCATTTCTTCTGAAAAGAGCAAACCCCTGAAAAAAAAAACCCCGAGCAACCCCCCCACAAAACCCCTCCCCCTAAAGCCTGCACTCTATCTTATACAGACCTTACTGTTTCTCAAAGAGGAGTCAGTGACACCGAAAAATTCACTAACTAATCTGTGTGATATGAAAAGCATATACATTATAGTGACTTACAAAATCTGAGGCCTTGGGATGGTTATTCAGTATGTAGTTTAGGTCAAACCCACCTCCCCCCCAGATCTGAGAAAGGGTACTTTGTAGTCAAATGCTTATTTAAAATCTCTTTGCAACTACACATATATTTGCTTCAATAAAAGGCATCACAAAAAAACCCTTGTTTCTCACATATTTCCTAGACCATCGTGACTACATCACCCCAGAAGCTATAAGGAAAGAGGCACCCTGCATATATATTCCTACCCATAGCATCCACATCTGCCACAGGCTATTAGGCTGGGGGACCTGTGTATGACCCAGTAAGGCACTTATATTCAAACTAGTGAACCTGCGTGGCACTGAGAAGATCAATTTGTTTTTAATTTTTTTTTAAACTTTGTCATAATCATCATCATCTTCACTTTATGTTTTATGCATCATTGCAATGTTGAATATTGAGCAGTGCATTCACTGAACAGTCCTTATCGCTATATCACTATGAATTGCACGTGGGCTGACAGATCTGGCCTCCGGAATAAGAGATTTAATTTATATAGATTCAGTGGTAATGGACTGCAATATAAAGTCCTAAAATAGAAAAGTACCCTGTTATCAGGCCTTTATATTAGTGACAGAAAATGTGGAAGAGGGAAGAAAAAAAAATCACAAATATGAGACTATTTCCTAATGGCTGCTCAACACAGCCTCTGGAGTCAGAAATTTCTTAAACAAGGATTAGTTCTAAGCCTAGTACTTTGTCTGCATCAAAAATGAGCCCATTTGATATTGTGTCAATATATTTAGTATCCTCTTGGTTTCACAGTGAATTTATTCTTGTCTCATTTTTATGTTTACATTTTATACAAATCTTTATAAAATAATATGTAACAAAAGATTAAAGGACGAATATTGAGGTAATTCCTCAGCTTCCCCTTAGTTTCTTTTCTATTTCCTACTCACACAAGACTCTTTCTGGGAATACATTTTTCTGTCAATGATTTTCTTCGTACAAGAGGGAGCACAGGCTACTGTTTAGAGCATCTGTCACCTTCCCTTCTGACACATGCACTGCCACTGCAACCTTTGAAAAGCAGCTCATAGGTGAAAAATACTCTGAGCAAGATGTGTTACTTTGTGGAGTAAATTACTACGATTCCTATAGAGCTTCTTGTATAATAAGGTGTCACTCAATGATAATAAAGGTGACAGAACTCGTCCTCATATAAATGTTAAGCATTACTGTTGAATCGAATGGTTTCACAGAGTGGTGAATCAGTGTTTCTAGCAGTATGCAGATAGGTTCACATAAAGAATATGTAGCCGACAGATAGCTGTATTTGTTACTGTGCTGTTTCCTGCCAATCTGTAAGATCAAATGTTAAAGTTCTGTATGCACTAAGGTCTTTCAATACAACAACAGATTAAGAAGTTAGATGTGGAAATTTGTTATTAATCTAAATGCTTTGTGTCATAGTCACATTGTAATAAATACCAGTTTTGTGACAGGTGTAAGGATAGGCTTGTGAATTGATTTCTAATATAGTCCAGACTCAACAATTCAGTCACACTTTTGCAAATACATGGAACTTCACATAACAAGATAATGCAGAGAAGGATCATTTCCTACAAATTGGTTTATCCCTCTTTATCTACCTAAAAGATGGCAAGGGATATGCAGTACATACTTAATGAAGCATTCTCTCTTTTTTTGTGGTGCTGAAGGATTTTTTTTAGGCCTGTGGGTATTTTGATTTTCCACCTGCAAACCAAAACAAGTAGAGTAGAGAAAAATGGAGGAGACATTTTATTCAGAACCAGCATTGCCCAGAACTGGCAAAATGTTCACACTAGTGTTTCCCTAGAATTTCTTAATAGTGCAAGTAATTGGTATAGAGGAACTACATCCATGTAGGCACTGAGGTTTCTGTCCCAGTATCCTGAAGTGTGTTTCTGTTTGGGGAGTGGGAAATGGAATTGTTAACTTTGTATTTAAATTAAAGTCATGCAAATGAGGTCCCTATCATCATTAAACACTAATATTGTTTCTGTAACAGCAGGATGTAATGCTCTTTTAAAAAATATTAATGTTTAATCTGTAACATCAGACCCCCTGTATCACTATCTATTGGATCACTGCTCTGGCTCTTCAGCATAACAAGGGGTTTCAGACCTTTAATTTTCTGCCAATTTAACTGGATCGAGGACAACCAGTGTTTCAACCCAGTGATGCTAGCTGCCGCCTCTTGACAACTTGTAAAGGCAATGAAGAAGTCTGACCTTCATATTTCAGAGAAAAAGCATGAATCCTTCTACTAATGACCAATGCGTCTCCTGTATATGACTTTTCAGAATGACAGTTGGATCTTACATCTTTCACTATTTTTAAATACTAAAAACTCTTTTAATCAAAGGACATAAACGTCTCTTGAAGCATGAGGTCTAGGAAGTACATTGAGCTATGGCTATTACTGTTCTAAGCTGAAAATCTGAAGCACAGCTGTACAGAGGTTTAAAGAGAGTGACAGATTCAATGTGTACATACCAAACAAAATTCAGGAAGGCAGCTGTATTCAAAGGTCACTTAAGCAAATGTTGAGTTGTAAGCATATGCTTAAATGTGATGTTATGCTGAGGGGAGAGGTATTGAGTATTGAAGAGACAGGAATTCTTTGCTGAACATGTGCGACTGGATTTTGTTCCCTTTCTGACACTCAGGAAGCACAAAAGGCTGCAACTGATGTTGAGATTCAGGCTCTAAACGTTACCCTTTGTATGAGAATTAGGGAATTTTGCTGTGCTGGGAACTGACCCTGCAGCCAGAGGTCCCAGTGCGGCAAAAACCTGGAGCAGCCCAGCTCTGCAGCTGCCAGGTCATGTGAATGTGAGTGTGAGTGTGAGTGTGAGTGTGTCCCCTCCCCCCCCCAACCCCACAGCAAAGTACCCCAGCCAGAGAACAGCACCCCCCCCTTGCTGTGCAGACCTGGCCCAGCCCCAAGCTGTGAAGGGGTCCTCATGGTGGGGGGCTCCTTTCCCCTACTCTCCTCTCTGCTGCTGACAGTCACCATCTGGCAGGGGTAGAGCTGGGAAGAGGGGCCACTCTGGCAGCAACTGCTGGTAGAAACACCCCAGACCCCCCTGAAGGAACCTGCTGGCTGGGCTGCGGTGAAGCTTGGGACCAGGGCAGCTGCAGAGACAGCAACCCCCCTTTCCCTACTCCCTGACCAGCCTGTGCATGGGGCTGGGATCAGAGGCTGTCACCGACTCAGGTCAGTGACACCTGAAGGGGAGGGGCAGCCAGGCACTTGGGTAGAGTAAAGGAGCTCTGCCTAAGGCTGGAGCAGCCCTGTGCAATATTGCCTGGGATTGTGGCTGCTAAGTTAAGCCTTAATGCTCTATGAAGAGTTCTAACAGAAAGTGTTTTAGGTTAGTACACATCCTGGGTTAATTTACAGCAGGATCTGCCATTTTTAGAGTGCTGTATGTGCCTTAAATACCTGATCTGTTACTGTTGTAAAGCACTTTGTGTGCTTAAAGTGCACTAAGTGTCACATCTGCTTTGGCAGGCACATACACACATGCCAAATGTCTGCTCCAACACATGCTAACTAATTGAGTCTGCTGGAGCATGTCAAGCAGTGTGCTCCAGCAGTCTCCGTCACATCTATTTCAGCATCCCCCACTCCAAAATGAGCTTTAGTTAGATTAGAGTGCCCCTGCTGCCATTTTGAAGCACACCGCAATGAATACAAGTGAACACTATGGGCGCTTTAATTAGAGCAGCTCTTGGCCTCAGGTCTCACTGTGGATCTGGGCCCCATCTTAGGCCCCCTTCTCTAACCTGGACCCCACCTCAGGCCTTACTCCAATATCCTGGGCCCTTTGCTTTATTTTTAGGGTGTGCTCTCCTAGCCTTACCCCTGCAAGGGGTAATCCACAAGCCTAAGCTCCTGCTGCCTTTCTGGCACCCCATACTCACCCTTCACTGGGGAGGCACAGGTGTGGCATTTCCTGGACGCTGCCCTGCCAGAAGCAGCCCCACCAACGCATCCAACCCTAGCAGAGTGTAGCTTTACATTGTGCCGCAGGATCAGGAACCTCCACCATCTCTACAGTTCCTGCCCCCATACCGCCAAGATGTTATGAGCAACATCTTCAGCTAGGCAATATTCCTCCTCCCGCTTCTTGCAGCAAACTGCTGGCTCTACTGCTCAGGGCCTGTTTTTATCACTCACAGCTGTTCCCTCTTCCCAATCAGATGGCCTCCTGCTGGCTGTGTGACTCCTGATTGGGACTGCAGCCACCTGTAGGCTGCTCTGCTGCTTGTCCACACCCTTCTGAGTGACAAGCACAAGCTGTGCCTTGTCACAATCACATGCTTAACTTTTTGCTAGACAGGGTTCAGTGTTTTAGAAATTAGATTAGTAAAAGGCATCTATGGAAAGTAATACATCTTTGTTCATTTATCAGATAGTGCAGAAAATGCTAAATATTCAGGACATTCCTACAATAGTCCAGATGGCAGGGTTGTGTAACTCTGCTGCAATGAGCATCTTTGCAATTTTTTTTTTGTAGTAGTACAGTAGCAACTATTTGCAGGCCAGCAATATATGGCAAGCCTGTAATAACTAAATTGTGATTGATAATATCAATTTGTGAGCAGTACTGCTGCCATAATGTCCCATAGCAACAAAAGGCATTCTGTAAAGAATTTCCCGCTTGTGCACTGATTATAGTAATAATGATGAAATTGTTTTGAAAGTATTTCTAAAAGTCTGATCTTCCAGCTGGGACTGGTGTTTGAAAGAAATAAAATCTCTCAAATTTCTAATTCAGTGCCAAAGTTCATTGCATTTTAAAGATTACCCTGAATATTTTAAGTCATTTAATTAAGAGATGCAAGAACTTTATGGCAAACTTTCACCTCTTGTAGGTAGCTCATACCACTTCCATTGTGTGAAACCAAATTACAGTGGTTAATAGTATGTTTCAATGCCTAATGGCATCTACTATATGTATGAAAAAATCCAAATCAATGCCTAAGCCGCTAACAGAATTCATTGTTTTCTCATTTTCTTTTCTCATAGTCCTGCAGAGTATGTCCATAATCTGTCAGCAGAATACTAAAGCATTAAAAGATTCCTCCTGACCTGCATCATTCATAGGTCATTTACATGGAGATGGAAAAAAATAGAAATATGCTCCAATTGTGCAATGTGTTCTTTTTATTTTAATGCTCATTACATTTCCATGGAAATAAATATATGGTGACACTCAATGAGAAGGGAAAGGTCAGGTTTTATTGCATAGGGAAACCAAGATTAATCTGTAATCAACAAACATGTAGGAAGGGATTGGGTGCAATTAAATACAGTATTAGACTCTTGCCATTCACAGTAGCAATGTTTTTTCCATGTATTTATAATATTTCATGCATAGATTTAGGGGGAAATTATAAATACACTTCTATATCTTAATGAAATATATATCCAATTCTTTCATGATGATACCAAATTATTTTGGGTGGTCAAGGTTCAAGCTGATGGACAAGAGCTGCAGAAAGATTTCACCAAGCTAAGTGAGTGGGCAAAGAAAAAAAAAAAACAGCACATGAACTTTGAGGTTGATGAGTGAAGAGAATGCACACTGAGAAAAACAGCCTCAGTGCTGGATTCTGAACTAGCTGTTCAACCCAGGAAAGGCATTGTAGATAGTTCTCTAAAAACATCAGCTCAATGTGCAGTGGTGACCAAGTCAATACTGTGAATACTGTGTGCCGTTCTGGTCCCCACATCTGAACAGGGAATAGAGGTCTACAACATCATGAAGGGGTATAGACTAAGTGAACAGGGAACACCTACTGAAATTATTAGGTGGCAGCTTTAAAACTAACAAGAGAAAGTACTTTTTATGTAGTGCATAGTTAACTTGTGGAATTCATTGGCACAGGAGGTGGTAGAGGCAGATAGCATAGCCAAGTTAAAAAAGGGACAGGATAAGTTCATGGATAATAGATCTACTAATGACTATTGAACTGTGCCAGCCCTGCAGCCCCAGAACCTGGCACAAGAAGCAAGGGGGAGTTCTCACTTTTGTACAGAAAACCATAGGTGTTAGGGTGAAGCAGGTAAAAGGTACAGACGCATCAGCACCGTCATAACATATGCTCATCTTAAATCCAACCCCCAGCACCCCACAAGCCCCCAGAGGTGTCCCCAAACAAGACTTTAGTCCCTAGAGTCCTCAAACAGCAACCTGAAGATGCCGCCCAGGTCTGAGCCCAGCTCCTTCAGTCCACAGCCCTGGCTGACCGAGCCACCGTGATCTCCAGCTCCACTGCTCTGTGTAGGGCTGACCAGGTTCCACGTACACCCTCCTCTCTCTTCCTCACACTCCAGCCACAAGCTTCCTCTATTTTTCCCTTGCCCCATGCCCCAGCTCCTGGAGGTTTCTGGGAGTTGTAGTCCAAATTAACAGACACCACAGCTCTGCAGACAGCCCCTGGTTCCTCCTACTATAGTCACATTACAGAACAAAACAGTTGGATATGTTTCCTCTGGCATCTCTAAACCAATAATGATGGGTGCCATGGATGGAAGGTATAGCATAGGGGATAGATCACTCTAGAGATATCTGGTTGGCTGTTCTCCCTCTAAAGCATCCACTTCTGCCCCTGTTGGAGATAGGATAGTGGGTTAAATGGACCATTGGTCTGATCAGGATGGTACTTCTTATGTTCTTATGGGCTAGACCGTGATCTATTCTATATTCCTGGGCAGGGGAACTGTTAGGTTCTGCCTAATTCCCTGTCCTGACTACCTACACTTCAGGAAATTGCATAAAAAAGAGTTTCCATAAAGCTTGTACACGTGCTCCTGTATATGCAAGTTAAAATGAGTGGTAACAGACAGGGAGACAAAGGTCTAGAGCCAATTCCCTATGTTCCTGGAGACATATTGAGGGATACATTTTATGGAAAATCATGATCTTATGTAAGGTATAGCTCTCCCAAAACAGATAAGGGCAGCAGAAGGCACATTCTGACTCTTAATCACAATTTGCTTTGGTGTACTCCTTGAACAGAACAACAAGGTGGTGCTTTATACACAAGGTTCATGGGGTAGACATAGCCAGGCTTCCTTTTATTTTCATACTGCTGAAGAAGTATCAGAATTCCTGTGCACTGCGCTGCTGTATAAACACAGAGGAGCATGGATGCTGGTCTGAGGAGGAAGACACTGAAAGCTCCTGAAATGCCATTAGGAACTTGAATCGTTAATTATTTTAAATCCTTCCCATTTCTTCAAGGTTAGCATTGTTTAACTTTTAACTATTTAGGACAGCTAGAAAGAAATATCTTTAAATCGTGAAATCATTTGTAATAGGCAAGAAAGCTTGTGGACAATATCTTTTATTGGGCAAATCGCATACTTGGAATAGACAAAGACAAGCTTTCAGGTATCAGAGTACCTTTCCCGAGGTCAACATCACTTCAACACGACCAAAATCATTTGTAATCATTTCATGGTTATTGGTTCCTGTTCTGTTATTTCTCTACAAAAAAATATTTAATTGCTTGACTAGTGCAAGGCAGCTTGTAAGCTATACCTTTTCTATATGTCTACTGTAGCTTTTACAGTGATATTCCCAACTACGTACTCTTACTTCTGAATCACAGTGTGATAAGACCACAAGGCTATGAAACAAACAAGTTCACCTGGGGTACATTAAAAAAAAAAAAAAGGGAACTCAACTGATAGGTCACCAAGATTAATTGTCTTGTCTGAAATGCTGCAGCACTTCTCCATAGTTCTATTACTGAAGACAGGACAATATTAATCCATCTAATACAAAGGGAAAAAAAAAGCAGTACATTTAAAGTAACACTGAGTTTCTAAGCTGCACTGAAAAATGGAAGTGTTGTGTCTGAATATTGTGAAAGTCTCCAAGCATTTTATAATCTTATATTACATACTAGCAAGCACACTATTTATGGGAGTACTCTGAGTCCTGTCACCAGGTAGCTAGACACATTAAGGGCAAGTTGTGGAAGGAATGTCAAACTTTACTTTAAAACCACTTTTATTATTACTTATTGCTTGCATGATAGGTACTGTATAGACTGACAAGGAGCCATGTTTTCTGTTCAGAGAGCTTTTTTAAATTTTAAATTATGTATTATAATTACTGTAGTGACAGTTTTCTTATTTGATCTATGTTAAATGGCAGTTTTACAACTGATAAATATACTAAAGTAAAAGACTTTATAACAAAATTGGATGGAAAGGCCAGCGAAAAACATAATGTCAGGCTTCGGGGTCTATTGAAACCACATCCAGAGTATAGTGAATTAAATTAGCAGGTTATACAAAATTGTGCATATAAAAAAAACTGCAGCAGGGTACTTCATCCTTTCTGCCCCAAGTTCCTAATAACATGAAGACAGTGCAATTCTTCTAAAAAAAACTACATGAGATACCTGTTGTAAGTATAGACCACAGCCAGCAATCCAATGGTCTTTTCATTCTGGCTTTCTTTGTAATAACAGTAGCCAGTTCCTGATGTTTCAGTAGAAGGTAAAAACAGCTGCTCATTCGGTTAACTCCTACTTTTATTTTAGAAAGTTCAGTTATTTATAATACATTTTTATCTCTGGAGGGATTGGGGCTTATTTTAAATGTAGTAGAATTTATCCGAGACAAGTTTAGTTTAACAATGTGCCTAGGTGAATCTTTCCATCTTGAAGTGGCTGAGTAATAAGAGAGAGCTAGAAAAAGAGATAACTAGGAATCAACAGGATATTCTATTTTCATTTAGTCATAAAGTGCCTTTGCAGAACAGAAATAGATCACTTAAAAGAAAACAGACATAACACTGAATGCCAGGTTTAGTCAGCTGCATAACTGGGGGGCGGGGGGGAAATGAGGGCAGCGGCCCCAGGTAGTGCCTCTGTTGGGGGTGCAAAAATAGCTGTGATGATTGGTACGACAGCAGCTGAGGCTACCCTGGATTTTGCACAGCTCTCTAGGGCACAGAGGTGCCCAGATATGGCTCTCTGTTTAGTTATTTGTAATCATTGAATCATATTGATAAGATCACAATATCATATACATAAGCATAATATCAGAAGGACTGGCCTGACCGGATCATCCATTTATGAGGTGATGGCAGGCATTCACTTAAAAAACCCCTGAAAAAACCCAGATATGCTCATCCAGTGCATAACATATGCATCAAAGTACACTAATAACTGTCCTCATCATAATCCTTATTGAACTGAACAAGATAATTGTAGCTAAATCAGCAATTTTATGAGTGGTCCAGTGTCTCCACAGTTTAGAGGGGAGTAGGGGTTGACATGATAAGGCTGACTTCTTTTTGTTCAGAGATTAAAACTGTAGCCTTCGCTTCACTTTCATATCATTTGATGGTTTGCTTATCAGAATCCCTTGAGCTTCTTTTGGAAATAGTACACAAACTGGCACAGGCTACAAGAGATCTATGCTGTGCTATTACAGAAATAAAACCTATCCAAGAAATGTTTAGATCTATTTCACGTTCATACAAAAAAAGATTAGTACTTGGATCAAATCTCAAACACAGCTTTTGCTGTAAGTGAATCAATACTATTTTGGTATCTATGCACTTTTCTGGGAAGCTTATAAGTGTTTTGTTTTTCCCTGTTACTAAATAAGCAACATCCTATACTTCAGGGATGTCAAGCTTACCCTGTGTCATTGGGATTGGTAGAGGGGCCAGGAAGTTTGAGGGAAGGCAACTGGGGATGGAACCTGCTGCAGACATCCAGGGCATGAAGCCCTACTGGGCATGCATATTGATGGTGGTAAGTGAACACCACCTGCAGTAATATGTACCATCACTGCCATTTACCCCATTCCTGTGTCCTTATCTAGCCACGAGGATTCCTGTGGTCTAGTGGGTGGGGTAAATTTGACACCCTGTAACATGAGGCCTTCCTAGGTCGGGTTAGAAGTTGGCCCACCAACCTGTTTCTGAGCTAACTACTGACCTCTCTCTCCTGCCACAACTTGATGGAAAATGATTAAGATATTATCCAGGCAGGAAATTGTTCATTTCCTGCCCCAACGCCAGGCACTATCTGCAGCTCCAAACCTCCCCTACACCACAGCCCATGCCTTGCAGATGGCAGCTCTTAATATCTCTGGTGCCACATTGGGCCCCATAACCCTCTAGTCTGGACCCGAAATAGTTCCCTTCTTATCAAATGGCCTACTCTGCCCTCATTTTGGGCTGCCTAGCTCGCTGCACTCTTTCCCCTTTTGGGTATAGTCTGCTCAGGCCCTGGCCTCACCCAGACTCTGGCCTCACCTCAAAGGCCAGTCAGAACCCCAGTTCCCCAGCTCTGGGCATCCCTCACAGTAGGACCCTGGCCCTTTTGACACTTCTGGTCCTGGCCCCAGCAATGACTAGTCAAGAGTACCTCAAGTCAGGCTGATAAGTGACTAGCTCACACTGTCATACATGGTTCTACCTTCTCGGGTCATACTACAGGGTTACCCACTCAGTTGTGGGGGCTGGTGTTATTAAGGAGTCCCAACCCACCTTTCACCGAGATTGTAACTGGCCTGGCATTTCCTGGGGGGCTTCCACACCACCAGGAGCCTCCCCAGGCCACTCATACCCAGCCGGGTGCAGTTTTAGGTCATGCCCATGACCAGGAGCCTCCAAACCATCCCTATAAGCTCCTGCCCTTACCTCCAAGCTGCTCCTGAGCCTCAGCTCTGCCAACTGATGTCTCTCTCACAGGTGCCAACAGCAAATTGCTGCTTCACCCTGTATGTATCCTGGGTCTCAATATGGCTGCCATACTCAAGCACCTGGCTACTGCCTGCTCCAGCCCCTAAAGTGGCAGGCACCAACAGTGCCCTGCCACATGCCCTTACACACAAAATACATATAGGAATGATTCACAGCAGCGTAGAGTGTTTACTTTGGCTCATGTAAACATGTTAATAATAAAATGAGAAAGCAAAAGTTATTGAACACAGTCAAATAGAAAAATTATAGGTCACTAATTCTCTTTAAAAATCTAGATAATTCCATTTATCAGTGGAATATAAAATAAAGCATGAAGTGTAGATCAATATCTATGACATGAAAAAGTTGTCATAGCTTCTCAATGTATAAAATAAAGGCACAGGAAGCAATATGATATACAGAGAAGATTCTTCAAAATGCCTGATCACATGGGTTACTTGGTATTTCTAGGCAGTGAATTCTCTTCTCCCTCCCTTTAATAGTAGTTGTTGAAAGGGGAGGGAGGGAGTACCATCAACTGAACTAAAACACCTAATTTATTTTTTGATAGAAGATAACTGCTGACCTGCTTCTTAGGATCAGTTTAGTTTTCATCTTCCTCATGAATAGGAGCCTTTCTAGTTGCCAGAATGATTTACTGCCCATGCTGCTAAGCAGACATACTTTCTGAGCTGATGATTCTATTGTTTCTTAGCTCTCAGTATTAACTCAAACATACCAAATCTAAGTGTATTGTCTGAGTGTGATGTTGCTGAAGTATATCTCATATTTGCCCACTTGTCCTACTGTAATAGAGGGTTTTTCAGAACTAGATCTAAACCTTTCTTTTGGGAATCTAGAAGTCATTTATTATCCTTTCACTCTATGATGAAATGGGTACAGGAAAGCCAAGCCTTGACTAACTTCTTTCCTGTGCTCTAGGAAAGAAAATGGAACATATCTTTTTGAAAGAACATAGTGCCAGCAAAGGCACTACCATTCACAAAGGACAGAGAGCAGATACAGACCTTGTTACCTAAGAATCAGCAGCCAGATATGAAACTTCAAGGCACAGTTGTCCATGGCAGCACTGCTCATGGCAGTGACCCCTTCTGCAGGTGAAATTGATATCTAGTAAGAGTAATGCCCACAGAAAAATAGATGCTACCATTTCACCAAGCAAGAATAATGCATTGCAATCATGGAGACATTGTTATTAAGGAGCATCTAGAAGCCTGAAGGAAGCCTAGATTGTAAGCCATAGTAATCAGTAGTTGGCATTCAACCTTCAATGGTGACTAACCATATGACTCCATGTTCTGCATTTATGTGCCCTTTACACTTGCTGAAACCAAAGAAAGCTGTTTGTACAATAGGCCATATTTTTAAGAAGTATCTTGCATTTGGACCTGTGTAAATGGTCTCACATTGTAGGTAAATTTAATAATGCTTGAAAACCATATAGAGGTACTTGCAAAAGATGTTCCACCTGGGTACAGATATTTCAGGAGCTTAGATTGACTTAAAAATGGCCACCTGATCTAAGTTAAGTTGGGATAGAGGTTTAGTGGGGGGGGGGGGTTAGGGAATAGTGGGGCAAGCAGTTTCTGGCAGGGATCAGAGGTCCATGGGGGGACTGAAGGTTCAGGCATGGTCCATGGGGGGAGACTGGAGGCAAGCAGAGTCCACCAGGGATCAGGCAGTAGTATCTGGAGGTGGGAAATCATGGGAGCAGGCAGCATCCATAGAAGGGATAAGGGGCTAGTGGAAGCTGGAAGACAGGGTATGCTGGAGATCAAGGGGCAGAACAGATCCATGGGGGGTTACTGGGATCCAGGAGGGTTTGGCAGGATCCCCCTATGGGTCCCCTATGGGCTTGTGGGACCCATGGGGGAGTTGGGGGGATGGGGCACTCTCTTCCCCACCCCCAGGGACAGGGGATATTTTTAGCCCCTATTCCTCCACTCCCAGATAGACAACCCAACTCCAGTGAAACTACCCCGCCATCCCTCCCCTCACTGGAACTTACTTCTTGGCTCCTAGCATCAGCAAACACTGATAAAACCAGCACCGGAAGCAGCACGTGGGATGAGGGTTTAGTGGGCTCAAGGGAGTTGCGGGGGAAGCTGACCGATACGTGATGGGGAGGTTGTCCACCTAGGGGTGGGACAAGGGGTGTGGGGACTGAAAATAGCCAGGTGCTAGGCAGGTGTGTAGGAAAAGGGCAGCCCTAGGGGTGAGCCAGTGGCTAGGTTTTTCTGTACAGAAGTTTGAGGCAGTTAGAGCAGTCTAAAAACAGCCAACCTGATCTAAGTTAGACTACCTCAGAGGCAGAGTAACTTTGATTGGGTCAGTCATTTTTAGATTAATCTAACTTTCCTGAAACTTCTGTATAGCTGGCAGTTAGATCCACCTAAGTAATGTAAGATCCACATCTGGGCAAACATAGATCAGGTGGAGACATTTTTAACACAGTCTAACTTCCCCCTAAGCTCCCCAAATATCTGTGTGCACCTTCCATGTGGGAAAACTGTGGCTAGACTGGGGCTTTTCAGAAAATCTAACTGTAGAAGTTAAAAAAAAAGTAATAGATTAGTAAGTTACAATAAATTATTTTAACAACATACTCTTCTAAATTGTGAAACATTTCTGAAGTGTAAAAACGCACCTGCAAGAAACCCCATGCTTTATTTTTAATTCACATATTGGCTGATGGATTTCTTAAGAAGCTTATAGCCAGATACATCCATAGATTAATATATGGGGCTCCTATTGAAGTCAGTAAAGGCTTTATCAAGCATTGGAGACCATTTACTATTATTTCTAAATAAGGAGTTTATTAAATTTAATTTTATTCACAAAAGGCCTTCATTTTTTTCCAGTTAAGACTTAGAATCTAATGTGAACTAAATCAAGTCACAAAAACCATGCAGATAAATGATGGCTGAAATTCACTGTTTGTTCCTTTCTGCGTGGATATAAATATTCTCATATCCAAATCTGTTACATCCTTTTCTAAAATACTTTTCAGTGGTGTAACAATCACCAACATGAAACTAATAACAACAAAACTGAATTAAAGGAAGTGCTGAATTTATGGCTTAGCCAGCATAAATCTATCAATTTTGATAGGGTTCTAAGCACAGTTTCTAATATCATTTCACACTATGTTGCACAGTTCCTCACCAAGTTTGTAAATTGCCTTATAAGAAAATACAATATAGAAGGAAGCAAAAACAGAGACAAATCATTCCTTGGATTACTTACTTGTCATTTAGAAACACGTATTTTAAATTTGTTATTTAGGAACATGCATGTTAAAATATAACAAAAAAATTTGAATATTTGCTGCTTATTTATCCACTGATAAAAATTCACTGTAAACGATTCATTTGTTCAGGCTCACATCTCCCACCAATGAAGAATGACCCAATCACCAGATTACAGAATTTTCTGGGATTGAGGCATTTTCTACTCTTCCTGTTAAGTTGTTCCATAGTTCAGGAAAGAACTGAAGATTTACCAGGTCAGAGAGAGGGCGCATGAGTCTATAGCCTTGTGATTTAAGGCCAGCCATCTCAGAGGGGAGTCCATCTTCCTACCACCATTTCTTTTATTTTATCCAATGATTTTTTTTTTTTTTTTGTGAAATGCATAAATAACCTTAGATATCTGACAGTTGACAAGCTGCTTAAGTCTGTCAAGACTGAGACATTTCTGGGAATGCCCAAAACAAGAACTTTACGTGCAAGGAGAACTTTAATGTAAAAAGCTGAAGAGGTGCTGCGCTTCAGATATCTCCTTGGACTTAGATGCCAATATTCTGTTTAAGTACAACATTATTCTGCCTAAGTCCTCTTTTCTCTGTATGCATACCACCTTCCAAAATTATATAACCCCCATCCTGGGGAACTTCCAAACTATGTAAAACAGATACTGCATGGTGTGGGAAATCAAGAAGCAAGATTTAGGATTGAAGATGTTACAGACATAGGAGCAGCATAGGATGAAAACATAGAAACAATTTTGGGAAAAGAATATGAATGTATTCAAGAAAGAAAACATAACTGGTGGTGTGTGGTTCTGGATTGGGTACAAGGGTGGGAGAAATACTGTACTTAGTGGCAGAGTGGCAAAGTACCCTGATATATATAAGCAAACCAGTGTTCAGAGTGCAAGTTCTCTGATGTATACTTGTAAGTGTGCATATAGATTGTTCATGTTTTCCCCCAAATCCTTTTGAAAATAAATGCCACAATTTGAGTATATCTAAAAGACCACGGGTAAAGTGTAGGTGAAATTTAGAATAGAGAAAAAGAGGTTAAATTCAGTAATTTCCCAAATTTCTCAAAACTCATTTCTGCCTTTTTTCAGCTATTAGCCATATAGGAGTTGCCATACTAAATCTAGACCTAATGGACTATATAGTCTGGTACCTTGTCTCTAGTAGGATATAGAGAAAGCTGCAAGGAAAACCTGAATGGAATAAATTGTCCTTTGGGTAAGTCCTTTACTCACTTCTGCCATTTAGTAGTTGACTTATGACCTGAAAAACGTGGATTTATCCTATCAGTTCTGATCTTACGTAATGTAAGTCTTAGTCTAATCATCATCCATATATATGTAATATTATCTTTTCTATCCTACAAAACTCTTCCTGTTATCTCATGGAAATCAGTTCCAGAGATTAATTGTGCATTGTGTAAAGTAATTACAGTATATTCTTTAATACACTCAAAATATTACCTTTATTTTTAATTGAATGTCCCCTTTTCTTGCATTAAGAGAAAAAATAAACAGTAGCATCTGATTAAACATTGCTATGCCATGCATTGTTTTACATACCTCTGACATTCTTCTAGACATCTGCTTTCAAAATAGTACAATTTTTTTCTCCTTTGGTCTCTTCCCAAATGAACATTTTTCTATGACTTGAATACTATTTTCTTGTGTATCTTTTTTTTGAGATAGGATGCCAAAACGGAACTGTTCCAGGTAAACCATATAGAGTAGTAAAACAGTATGATAATAGACAATATTTTCAGTCATATTTGTATCCAATTCTTCATCCAGTCTGAAACTTTCTCTTTTTCAAGTACCAATGTACATTATACTACTTAATGAAAGCAATTGTGCAGAGTGACACCATTGGCTTTTCCCCAGTGGTTCTAATTAATTTAGACCCTAGAATGTGCATGACTAATTCAAATTATTTACATTACAGGCCAATTCTATTATTGGCTGAGATAATTTAAACTAGGACTCTGGGCAAGTCAATTCTTGCTTGCTTCTCATCAGGCTAAAACTTTATCTAAAGAAATAGCATATTTTGTTACAAATATGGAGATATAGGGCCAGATCATTTTAATAGAAATAGCCATATAGAACCTAGAGTGACACCAGCTTACATCAGATCAGTGTTAGGCCCTAATGTATAATCATTATAGATTTTTGTTTTTTGTAATTAAAGTAGGTCGCAGTAGGCTTTACTGATAAGGGAGATATATGCAATTTATAGCATAGTAAATATTTTTTTTAAATATAGTAATTCCAGGGGTTTTTTTCTGGTTTTAAAGCATTATCTGTGCTGTTTCTATGTTATGGTGCCAAAGAAAGTGATTTAATGTCAGTATTCAGGCTGAGAAAGCATTGATCCTCCTGCACTGCTTTGAATTTACTTCTGGACAATACCATACTTGTGGTGATATATCATTTGGGAAAGCTGTTCTAATAATGTATTACTGCCAAAAATGAGCTGTCTGGAAATAATGGGTCCAAGAGTGTATTATAGTGGCACCAACACTATAGCACCAGAGCTAAGGGACTGTCAAGATTTCTGTTATAAACCCCTATTGTCTAGGGTTTACAATTTAGCTATTTAAAAAAAAAATAATTGCAGACCGAACCTGGACCTACAATATGGTAGCAAAGGAACAAATTGTTTTGCAGGATTTAAAAGCTAAAATCTATTTGGTTCTATCTGAGTCACAGAAATGTACTAAGAATAAAAACAAGTAGTGAACACGTTCTGTTGAACTTAGAACTTCACTACAACAATGCTTTTAGAGTTATGGTCCTCTACTGATAGGCATGTTGAACTTTTGATTATTTGTTAATTGGAGTCATTCTGCCTCCTAATGGATGGGAGAATAATGGTGTTACACAGCAATACTACAGACTTAAAGTCTCTCAAGGCTAAGGATGAGAGCCAAAAACAAAATTTACTTAGGTACCAGAAGTGAAACTTAGATGAAATTCAGATACATACATCTAAAATGTAGGTTACCTGATACCATACAGCAATATTTTCATCCAGAGTCAAAAGAGCCAGAAATTACATTTTTAATACCCCAGCATAGGTTTCCAACTCCCCGCCCCCTTTTCTCTCTTCACTCTAACAACTTGTTCTGTGTATCATTTTGGCTTAGCTGACTCCAGGTCTTACCCTTATAAAATATAAGTTCAAATATAAAATAAATAAAGGCTTGATTTTGCCCACAGATACAAGTTTAGAGCATGCCCACTCACTGAGCTTGCAAGGTGAGTAATGATATGTGGTTGTACCTGCAAAAGCTGTATTGCTATCTCCAGATCCATAGCCAATGGTATAGGCTATTTTGCTGAACTAAGGCCATGCCATTTAAATGAATGGTTTCTGCTACTGGTTTCACTGATAGGATTTTAAAACAGTACCTGTTTATAATTATGTGAGACCGCTCTAATTTTCACTTCCAAATGATTAGACTAAGCTCACATTCAGAATAAAATGTGCCTTGCCTGTCTTGTCAATGCTTAAAAATATCAGCACCTCCAATACTTAAAATGTTATATGAAATGCTGTGTTGCATTTTTGGTGCAAAAGACAATGATGATGCTTCTAAGCTTTCTTCTCTGCTTACAGTCATGGCAACCATTGATCCTTCCATATCAGGGTATATGCCTGAGAGGTCACCCAGACCTTTGATGCATATGCCTAGGCAGGAGTTTGTGGAGGAGCAGAGGCTGCCCAGACCTTGCATCCCTGCTTAAGGCTACTGAGACAGAATCCAATGGTCAGACTAGGTCCACACATTTGGTGCCTCCATGGCTGTATTTGTATAAGCATCCAGGAATTGAACCCCGGTTTCCTGTGTGGCAGACAAGGATTCGCTGAGCCACAGGGGACTCCTTTGCTTATAATACTGTCTTCCTTAATATTCATTTAGGGATCATATTATTCTCAGGTGAAATGGAAATAGTGTGCATGTCTGTCCATTTATCTTTTTGGTATCTGTTGTGTGTGTTATTTTACAGCTCTGAGCAACAAAGGGGTAAAAAGAAACAGTTGTTTAAATACAGCTAACAGAATTGAAGGATGATTCTGCGTCTGCTATAAATAAGAGAAACATAAAATGGCCTAAAGAGAGAGAGAAAAAGAAAGAGGGGAAAAAACAGGGTCATTTGTCCATCCCTGCCAAAAGAGGAAGTGCCTCACATAAGACAGATTGTTTTCTTCTGTTTAGTTTTAAATGACTCTTGTGAAGGCACTTGCACCACTGCCTTGGAGTGATTGCTCTACAGCCTGATAAATCTCCTTGTTAGGAAATCTTTTCACAAATTCAGCCTAAATTTTCCTTTTGATCAATTTCACCCTGTTGGAGATGTCCTAACTGATTCCTCTCCTTTATGTTTACCCTCTTCAAATATCTGAAGGTGGCAAAACACCCTCTTTTTCCTAGCCTGTCCTTTTGGTTAAATTGTATTTGTTTACATGAATCTACATATATTGACACAATCAGGCTATCGTCAGCTATTTTATTGTTCCTATCTAAATTCCTTTCAGCATCATCAATGAGTCCATCATGAAATTCTAGACCTATCAAACAGGGATTTTGCCATTAACTTCAATAAGGCCAAAAATTCAACTCTTGTGATTTGTTTTGTGACCTGTCAGCCTCTGTGAATTGGAATACTTCATTAAAAAGCACTGAAAAGCTTAGTAGGAGCTTTGAAGTTAATGTATGACATCTAAATTGCCTGTTGTGGATCTGGGCCTTTAACTTTAAAATGTAGATGTATAGGGCTATCTAACCTCAGAGGGATGCTGTAAAAATATAGATTGTCACATGTTTCTATGCTATTCGGGTGGGCATATGAACCACCTCAATAGCATTATTCCTTAAGCAGAACATTATTCCTGTTGTAACTTGATTGATTTCATTTTCAAACTCTTTAAAACATATTGCTTGCTGTTTTTCAGTTGAAGCCATGCTGCCAAAGTTCCCCCTTGATCCAGTTTACTTCTTAGAAGGTGTTCCCCACCAGGAAAGGGAGGCAATAAAGGATTTATATCTCTATTAGTTGTCGTTGTTTTGGCCTCTAATAGTAGTGTTAAGGTAATGACTGTCTCAAAATTAGAAATCTAAGGGTGTATCCCTACATGTACCATTCAGAAAACTCCTGGAGGAAGCCAAAAGAGATCCTGTCATCAGTCCAAAATCCTGTCTCAACATCAGATGCTGGAGCCAGAAGCCCCGGACAAGACTTCACAGCCTGATCAACCACAGAAGTTGTATTCACAACTCTACAGGGTGGGAAGCATCTGCTTTGACTAGCTACAAACATAAAATTTTAATTGCTAATGCTGATTCAATTCTAATTAGAGTTGTATCTGTTAGGGGTCAATAAACATGCTTTTAGTTTAAGACAACTATGTTTTGGTCTCCTTGCCTGGTATAAGACCCATTATAGCATCACAGGGACACAACAGTCCACTAACTATCACAGCTTTTTTATTGTTTGTTGAACTAGTTTAATTTCTATAGGTATGTATAGCCTTCTTACAAAACACTAGAAATAAGCAATCCAATTAACTTAACTGAGAAAGTTCTCAAATGTCAAGCTATTTGACCTTGGAAAATTCTATTCTTCTATTTCCACTCCCTACCCACGGCTATTTCTGTAAAACTTTCAGGACCAGGACAGTTTCAATTTTTTTGCACTACGACATCCCACTTTATGTGGGGTCATTTAAGTGCTATATTAATATTGTTATTATATGAGATGTTTGGGGTTTCTATCTGCATCATTGGTTGCTTTATATCTTTACATAGCATGCTATACTAGTCAAAGTGCGGGACCAACAATCAGAAGCTCTGGGTTGTGGTCCCATCTGTGTCCCTGGCTGCCGAATGACACTTGGCAAGTGATTTCTTCTAATCTGTGCCTGAGTTTCCCCATCTGTAAAATTATATTGATCTCTGCTTTGAGGCCTATTGAAAAATACTATAAAAATGCTTTAGGTATTATTATAATCACCATATGTAGTATTATTAGAACCATAGTCATCTCAGGAAGTTCAGTGAGGACGAGTGTAAAGTCCTGCACTTAGGATGGAAGAATCCCATGTATCTCTGCAGAAAAGGACTTGGTTACATTGGACAATAAGCTAAACATGAGCCAACAATGTGCCCTTGTTGCAAAGAAGATAACAGCATACTGGGTTGCATTATTAGGAGCATTGCCAGCAGATTGAGGGAAGTGATTATTCCCCTCTATTTGGCATTGGTGAGGCCGCATCTGGAGTAGTGGGTCCAGCTTATTGCTCACCAATACAGACAGAATATGGACAAATTGGAGAGAGTTCAGTGGAGAGCAACAAAAATGGTTAGGGAGCTGGGACACATGACATGAGGAGAAGCTGAGGGAACTGGGCTTATTTTCTTTGGAAAACAGAAGACGGAGGGCAGATTTAATAGCAGCCTTCAGCTACCTGAAGTGTTGTTCCAAAGAAGATGGAACGAGACTGTTCTCAGCGGTGGCAAATGACAAAACAGGAGCAATTGTTTTAAGTTGCAGCAAGGGAAGTTTAGGTTAGGCATCAGGAAAAACCCTCTCGCTAGAAGGACAGTAAACCTTGGAACAGGTTACCCAGAGAAACTGTGGCCTCTCCATCCTCGGAGGTTTTTCAGACTTGCCTAGACAGATCCTTGGTTGGGATTATACAGTTGGGGGTGATCCTGCTTTGAGCAGGGGATTGGACTGGATGACTTCCCAAGGTCTCTTCCAGCCCTAATTTTCTATGATTCTATGATAACATGAAAGTATATCAATATAGCAATTGCATCATCGAAATGTATAGGATGAGCAAATCAAAACACTGAGGCTAAGCATAGACAGTAAAAAAGGCTAAGACTGAATTGATTCAATCTTTGCAGGTTAGTCTAAGCTGCATAGACTGAACCAATAAGAAAGTGAACAGACATTCACTTTTGATTCTGGAAATGCACCCACATGCCTGCAATGGCCCAGGCCAGAAGCTGGAGTGGGCATGCTAAAGTATGCCTTCCTACTTGCCTGGAAGATAGCTTGGCCAAGGCTAGTCCACTCACCCTGCAAAGAGGGTTTTTTGCGGAAAGTTCAAAGCATCCTGGGATCCTGGGGGACTGTGAGTTAACTTGAATTTGGAGGAGATCTGGGAAAGAAGTTCAATAAACTGATTTAACCTAAATCAGTTCCATCTGATACTACATGAATACAGGTTTATCTTAAACTAGTTTCAGTCATTTTGAAAGCAGTTTATGTCCACTATGGGAGTGTGTAGATGAAATGAGGGCCATGTGTACACAACACTTTAAAGCAGGTTAAATGCTTTTGCACCACTTTAATGGCATTGGCGTTTGCATGCATTGGCAGCATATTGTGCATTAATTCCAGCCACTGTAGTACACTCAGCAGTGTAATGCGCCTTACATAACTTTGGGGCACAGCGAACTAAAACACATCCAAGGAGTTTTAGTTTGCTGCCCTAAAGCTGCGGAGCGAAGCACTGGGCTCAATGCAGCTCAGGAGCTGTGCAGGCAGCCTGACAGGAGCCTGGGAAGGCAGGCTCCACTGTAGAAAAAAAATAAAAAGCTGCAAGCCTGATCTCTCTCTCTCTTTTTTTTTTCCCTGGAGCCTGCCTGCTTGCCTGCCTGCCTGTAAGAGCTGTGCGGGGACCAGTCCTTCCTCCTGCGACCGCAGTGCCCCTTGGGACTGCCTGAGCTGAGTGCCTGCAGGTGGGTGCTGCTTGTGGGGGCCGCCGCTACTGCAGAGGGAAGTACCAGTCCCCCTCCTCACCCCTGCAGCCCAGGAATCGCTCCACCTGCTGGCAGCTCACCCTCCCTCCCCACTGCCAAAGGGGCAGGTAAGACAGAGGTGTACATGACATGGAGGTTTACTTCACCCTAAATTGAAGCAGTGTTTTAAAAACCCACCACTTCAGTTTAGGGCCCCCATTTCATCTACACACAACCTTAGCTTCTATTGAGTTACAGATTTGAAACTGTTTCCAATCAATTATACTGGTTTATGTGTAATTTCTGTCCCTAACCTGAGAGTTATTGAACAGCACTCTGTACTTTATAACATGAAGAAGGAATCTGGATCATTTCATCAGAATCTGACCCTAAAATATTATAAATTAAAAAATCTCTTAGTGTACAAATCTTTAAAATGAATGCAGTAAGTTATTGCATCAAAAAGAATCTTAGTCTTATATCACTGGTCAACAAATACTCTATATTTTATTTATCTGTTAATATTTATGGTGAATCACTTTATAGGAACATAACAACTCTCCAAAGCACAGACAGCTTTGTGATTATTCAACCAGATTTACTTGTTAATAGAACTTTTTAATGCCACATGAAACTTTATTGATGTTGATATATTTGAATAATTTACAAGGGCTATAAAAGTACTTTATTTTCTCATACAGCTTTTGTATGCTGCATCAAACAAATCAAATTTTCAATCAGCTAGATCATTTTAATTTAAAGATTAAATAATTATTTTAAATCAGAATGTTGCACATGATGTTGCAAAGGGCAACACTGATTCTAAATTACATTATATATATATTATATATATACATACATACACACACA
>NW_017728910.1:9891862-9893628 GCF_001723895.1 Crocodylus porosus | reverse complement strand
CGTGTGTGTGTATCCCACTTAATTCTTATAGCAAACGTCACATCCAGAGTTTGTGATTTTTTTAGAAACCTTTCAGAAACCTTTAGTGGTCTTCAAGCTACAATATGTTGAAAAAAAAAAGAAAGTTTCTATAAAACTTGCTTTAAAGTATTTGAAGTTATTAACATCCTAAAAGAAAAAAAAAATGTCTAGAATGAAAAAATGGCTTCCATTTAAGGGTCAGCAACCTATAGCCTGTAGGTTAGATCTTGCTTGCAGAGTCAGGCAGCCTCAGTAAAATTTGGTCACAGGGTACTTTGCACATTCCATGAAGTCACTGGGGACTGGGAAATAGCCATGGCAGTGGAAGCAAGGTCATTCTCTCCCACCACCAGAAAAGCATTTTTTACCTATGCTTGAGGGAACTAGGACTCCTAAAACAAGGAAAAGTTTTAAAGTTTTTGGTTTGGGGTTTTTTTTCTAATGTAAAACCAAAATAAGGCTACGGTATTTTTTTCCAACAGATATGATGGAGGTCATGTTTAGAGGTTTAATTAGCTAGTTTTGAACCCTGAGTGAAGAAGAAGCAAGACACGATGACCACTATTTTTCTCTCTCCATTGCCCTGGTCACCCCTGCCTTCCTCTTCCTTTCGCCCCCTAAGTTATACTACTAGTTGTATTTTTTAAAGATTTATAATCACACAGGATAGCGCAAGTGGGGAAGAGCAACTTTGCCTGAATAGGGCAATAGACTGCATAATCAAAGCCATCTTTCCTTCTCTTATCTCTCAGATGTCTTTTGTATTTTTATACAGTATACATCTATTACTCATCAAAGTGAACAATAAACTGTGTGGGTTCAAACAAAAGGCATATTATCTCCCATATTATTTGGGAGAAAAAGCAGCTCTGACATAATAGTAATAAGTATAGTGAGAACTGAATCAGTAATAATATTTCCATAATATTTTTGTTAGGAATATTATGACCACTGCATTTTGTACCATAAGGCCCAACTGGGGTGTGCAAGTTCGTACTCTACTCTATTAACTTTAGTTAATTTGAATTCTGAAGCATTAGCAACTACCCTTTCTGCTACATTTTATCAGCCATTTCTACTGCTGAGATCACAATTTTCTAATGATCCAGATTAACTGATCATTACATGATAGGTAGAAGCTGTGAAATCATATTAATGTAGAGTCTATTTTCAGTTATTGCCAAAAACTGTGCTGTCTGTTTAAGTAGGCACTAAGTAGATGTGAACACACACACACAAACGTACATGCATATATATACACATACACACATACATCCACTTAGTGCTTATATACATATTTAAATGAGCTCTGCATTCCAGTTGGATCTTTTTCTATTGCATGGAATAATGCGTGAAAGGGAAAACAGAGAGGTAAAAAATTAGAAGAGAAGGAGAGATCAGAGAGAAGGAAAAGGGAGTCAAAGGCATGTCTACAAAAGATGCCTTAATGTGCAGTGGACTGTTCTACTTCTCATTTAGTATTTCACAGCAAAAACCATGGTAATGTGCAGTAGAATTAGCCTATCCACATTAAGTGTCACGAAAAAAGTTTGTAACAGCAGTGTAACATATTGAAAATCCGGTGCTTTTTGAAAGCAAGGAATTGTAGCAACAGGGGATCTGATATGAAAGATCACCTGTGGAAAAGATAAAGGACAGGCTGGCTAAGGACAGACAGTCATAGATTCACAGATGCTAGGCTCAGGAGGGACCGCAACAGATCATCGAGTCCAAACCCCTGCCTA
>NW_017728910.1:9889972-9891617 GCF_001723895.1 Crocodylus porosus | reverse complement strand
CTGGATTGAAAAAATTCAGGCACATGCCTGCAGTGGCTCAGGATAGAAGCCACCAGCTCAGCCTTCCCTTCCCTTTTCCAGTCCTGAGCTGAGTGGAGGCATGGCCAGGCCCGGGAAGAATGCTGTGATTAGAGAGGTCTGCTTGCATCATCCCAGGCTTTTCCCCGCTGGCTGCCCAAAGGGCAAGAATGTTGCCAGACCCCCATCACCTGCTACACTCTCAGGCAATGAGTGGTGTGCAGTGCGTGCATTTGTTGATGCTGCTTTTCAATCTCCCTCCCTGCTTCTTTATACCGTCTGCAGCAACGTGACAGGCAAGCAAGTCAGCAGGAGGCTGATAACAGTATTTTTCACCCCAATCAGCAAAACAATATTCTCTCCCCATTAGTTCAAACTCTTCTTAAACAGCTTACCAGCTGACCTGTTGATTAGCTCCAAAAAGCCCTACATGGTCACAGTTCTGTCTGCCTGTCCCAGTGAAATTGGACACACACACACGTACACACACAGATACCTCTCAGCATTAGCTAGCATATCACATACCTAGGGTCTGTGGATCTGGGGTCTGTGCTGTGGGAGATGGGAGGGAGGGAGGGAGGAGGAGATTTCTGCTTGAGCAGCAACAGGGAGGTAGATTAGGTGGGAAGCCAGGCAGACCCTGCTGTACCTTCAGTCTCTGCCGGAGCTGCGGCCAGGGAACAGAGGGGAAGGGCAAGCTCTCCTGTGGAGCAGAAAGCTCCACCCAGCCCAGAGAGCACTCTGGGATGTCGGGGGGGGGGGGGTGATCTTAAACTAGCAAGGGGTCTGGGACAGACATTGCATAAACCAGTTTGACCCAGATCAGTTAAGTCTGATAGCTACCTTTATCTCAGACTGGTTTCAGCCATTTTCAGACTGGCTTATGTGCACTGAACATCTGTTCTATTACAGGTTTAAACCAGTTTCTGATCACTTAAACTGGATGTGTAATGTCTGTCCCTAGCTGTAAAGAAAGGGACTCACTCTGAGTCCAAATGGTTCTGCCTTTTTATCAAAGCTATGGTAGAGAAGAATAGATTTCTTGATGGTCCCACATCTAAGAGAGTAAGAGACTCAACTTATTCTTGAGAGTCATTCTATTTTACAAGATCTGCATATTTTCCAGATTTTTGGTTGGTAATTTTTTTTTTTCAATTAAAAGAGAAATCAGTTTCCTCAGACAGCTCTAATTACAGGTTCTCAGCAAATTTACAGAAGAGGGATACATCTGCCTTGAAACATTGCACCAGCTAACTTCACTTTTCCAAAGGGAGATATTCTGTAGAAACTTAGCAATAATTATATTTTAATAAAACATACTACAAGTTACATAAATTGTCAGAGTAGCACCTGTCAAAATCCTCAAGTAAGGAACAATATGCATTGTGATGCAACAAAATTGATGGAACTTCACTGATACAAAACTGGCAAAGAATACTAACTTGTATTTTCCTTTTATTATCATTTTTTAATTATCCACACACAAACTTAGAAGAGCATTGATTGCCTGCTAAGTAGAAACAATCAAATTTTTCCTTTAGAAATATTTCTCAACATACAATTACATTTTTAACCAAAGAATTTATGAAGAACAAACTGTCTACATCTGGTGTATTTTAACCATTTC
>NW_017728910.1:9878229-9889328 GCF_001723895.1 Crocodylus porosus | reverse complement strand
ACTTCCTGCCCTTTGGGCAGGGGGCTGGACTCGATGATCTCCCGAGGTCCCTTCCAGCCCTAATGTCTATGAAATCTATGAAATCTATGAATTATCTTCAGAGATTGCAGTCTAATAGAAAAGAACCCTTCAAAAAGCCATTCCCTGTTAGTTTAAAATTAAAATGCTGATGTCCTGCAAAAGATAATGCCTAACAAACCATCTGAATTTTCAAAAGCACTGTATTTCTACTTTTTGTTAAGATGGTATCTCAGGCGGGTTTCATTGCTCATTCACTATGCTTTGTAGTAAATCACAGAGAATAGCCCATATACTGTACAGTGGAGCTTGCACTGGAACTCATAATTACCCACTTCACATATGGCAGCTCAAAGTTTTGAGAAGTTTTAATTCAATACAGCGCTATTCTGTTGAAGATTGTGTTTTCTCAGTAAATATAGATGATAAACAGGATTTTCTCTAGCCAATATTTTCTTAGAATAAGTCAAAACTCAACATACATTGAAGATGAGCTGGTTAGATTGCTCCCCCACACACACACCTTTTTATTTGTTTATTTTTTAGTCTTGCTTTACTGAGTACTGAAGTATAGAAGGCCAAAGTTGTTTTTTTTTCCTGGAGATCAGTCCATCAGCGATAAACTATTAATATTATTATAAAATGACAGATTCTTTGTATGTGCTTGCTTAAGTAAACAGGAAAGTACAAAACAGTTTTCCTCAGGGAAGTATCTGGCACATTATGTAACAATAATGTGACAAAGTCAATCATTAAAACACAGTTTAGCTTCAAACTAACGTCTTATTTCCCTCTCTCTCTTTCAAAAAAAGATATTCTGGGATAAGTATAAGAACTTCAGAATTGTTTTTGATATTTTGTATTGGAGAGAGTCTTGTTTTTGTCTTGTTTGCTGATCAGTGTTGACTGACTACAAGAAAAGTGTTTAAATTCTCAATTATAGCTGGGTTGTTTTTTGCACATTTCATTGTCCTTTTTTCATATTAGACACTGAGGAAAAAATGTGCATTCAGTATGCTTTATCTTTGACTTCTTTCTTCATCCTTTATTGAAGTCGTGGTCTGGATGAGATAATTAGAAGGAATATCATGATGTTTCTCTTGCAACCTGACTGAGAAAGAGTGTACATTTCTCTCTTATTTACACAATCTTCAAGAAGCAAAATATTGGGGCCTTCCATGTCTTGAAATGAAAGACACTGTATGTTATTAATGCATGAAATCCTTAGGGAATTTAACATTCCTTTTGACTCATCTAGTTATTACTTGTTCTCATAATGTGCAGTTGTGTTATTTGCTTTTGTTTGCTTATACATTTTCATTCAGTAATAAAGCATTTAGTTTATGAAATTGATTAAATCATTGTATAAAGGTTACATGGTTGCTCTAGGAAGCAGGGAAAGGGGAGGGAAATTATCTATAGGTTTTTCAGAAACAAACCTACCTGCTAACTAATGATCTCTGATGCAATAAAATAGGTTTTAACACTGATGCTTCCTTCATTACAGTTTATAGGTCTAAAAATCAGGGCTCTGAAATAGCTGTCATAATTTAAATATAAAACTGGCTAAAATCAAACTGTGGTCTTAGCAATGGCTGGAGTAATGATTTACAAAAAATGCTCGCTCATTCATTAGCCTGAATATAAAAGAAGTTGGCTTACTTATTATAACATGCATCAGGCTGTTTACAAAATCAACTTAGCCCTGAAGCATGGCCCATATTTCTTACAGTGATTGGAAATAGATATGGCATAATTTGATCTCCTGTCCTGAGTAGCAGGTCAATGACTTTTTGAAGAGTGTTAAACCATCCTGTTCCTCTATTTGCAAGGGATACAATTTTGGTTTCACAGCATTGGCAGAAGAAAGGAAAGCAGCAGTCAAGTCTATGTAGTACAATGGGGGTATGTCTACATGTGCCACTAATACATAGCAATAAACTGTGGAGTTTATTGCTCTGTACTGTATTACTCCCAGGAAGCTCCCTGGGTGTGGTTTACATGTGTGCCTGGGCTGCAGCACGTTGAGCCAGGTCTCAGTAGTCCCAGCTGACAGCAGGCTCAGGGGTCAACTTGCCACCCTGAGGCAGCTCCAACCAGACTTGGTATGCTGTAGACAGGCTGGCTGGGTAACAAGGGTGCATCAGCATGGATCTAAGTGGCCAGAAGTCCCTACACTGAAGCACCCTCCTGCCCCAGCCAGCTGGGTCAGCCTTTACACATATGCACAAAAAAACTCCACAGTATTTACAAGTACTACTCTGCTTCAAAGTTTTTTAGTTTTGTGCACCAAAACAGGGGCACACATATAGATGCTGAGGCATTTACTGTGGAGTTAAATAGTCAATTGTGCTGTAAACATCTCATGTATATGCATACTGGGTGAATACTACCAGTTATTAGAGTGACCTTAAAGGCACATCTGAGGAGGTAGTCAGTACTTTATTTTCCACCTGCTGTGTTCCCAATCCTCTGACCTTTTTCTGCAGGATATATTTGAACCTTACAGACTAACAAAAGTATGTATACGTGTGTGTACGTGTGTGCGTGCATGCATGTGTGTGTGTAGATAGACAGACAAACAGATCTATCAATCTATACCTATCTTTCTCTATATATATAGTTATATAGGTATATAGTTCCCAAGCTTTCATGAGGTGAAGTTCCTTTCCTCAGATGTTGCATCTAAAATGTTGTTCAAGAGCAGAGTATACAAAGGAGAGAGAAAATAAAAAAAACAGAATGCAAAACAAGCAAGTGGCGGGGAGCACGGGGGGAGGAGAGGGGAGAGGGCAGGGAGGAAGTGTTGGAGAGGTAAGCAAACAATCATTAAGCCCATATATATACATAATGTTTCAGTAGAAAGCAAAAGAAATAAGGGCACTCTTCTTAATGAGGATGCACTTTATGATTAGTTCATAGCCTGCCACCAAAATGTGTCTCTGTGTTGTTAGTAGGTATCGAGAGAGGTCTGGCGTTGGAAACTCTTGTAACAAACACAGAAAAAGTTTCCAAAATGTGTAAACACAGTTCCTCCTTCACTAGGGTTTGGGCTTCATGACTTTTCTATTACTTCACTGAAGACAAGGCCTCATGTGACATTAGTAGGAGGAGATTAACACAATCCTACTGCCTGTGAGATAGGTACCAGAGAATGTCTACTGATCTGGGCATTAGTTAAGAAAGATTATTATTGCTTTAAAAAAGCACTCATTACAGTGTGTTATTTCTTATATCAGCTGAGTAAATCTTCCTTCCAAGGGATGCTTGAGAATGTGCACTTGAGATTTCCAGTATCAAAAATGTCCTTTGTAAGTCAACCACTTAAACAAGCCAGACCATCAAATGTTTTCAATCTGTAAAAGGGGTATTTGTTTTCTTCATTGTCCAGTTTTATAGTGTGCTTTATATCATGGCAATCAACCAGGTTTGGCCCTGATAGAAATAACAATAGCACTAAACTTGGATGTAAAAATACCCTCATAAAATTACTCTGTAGTCAACATGGACCAGGTTTATTTCACCCACCTTGTAAAAGATAGTATAAAACTTTGCAGGCTTGATTCTTTGCTGAGTTTTACCCTGGTAGAGATCCACTGACTTCAAATGGATCTAGTGTGCCTTGAATCTGAATGGAGAATTAGGTTCAAGGTCCTTTGAGGGTATTTTTTTGTTTTCCTTTAGTTTGCCTTTTATGCTTTTCTCATTGGCTGTGATATGGGAATGCACAATTCAGCATTACTTCTAGACCCATTCAAAACAAGGACTTGATAATAACTGTTCTCATAGGCTTGCAACATGTACTTGGCTTAAAATGTAGAAGGGTAGAGTTAGTTCTATACTGGGAATTTCTTATTGACATGAAACAACCATTGCTTAGGTCTCTACACCCTGGGAAAAACAAAAGGACACATAAAAACTGTTAGTGCCAGATTGCATTGCCTTTCTCATATTAAATCATGCTTATGTGACTTAAATGGCAATATCTGTGAATTATTTATTAGCTAGCATTATTAATGGTGGCATAAAATTCAAACCAACGTTCCTATCCCATATTAAGTTGTGATGCTGGGTGCTCATTTTAAGTCAGGTGAGGGAAATACAGGTTGAAATCAGACATCATCTTCTACATGTATGCAGTGGTATGAATGGACTTTTGTCATAGAAATAGAATTGCTGGGAATGTTCCTTTGAAAGTGATTATACTCTGCAGGAAAAAAACCATTGGGATGAGGCATGGGAAAAAAGATGTTAAACTAATTGGAAACCTTTGGGTTTCTCTACTAGAACAAGTGCCTTCATTTTTTTCTTTTTTTTTTGAGGTAGTATTTATAGCTAGTACCATATATTCGACAGAAGATATGTTCTACCACATTTGGTTTATATAGTACAGGACTATGATGCAGTTGACTCCACACATAGCAACTTTCTTTTTGAAAACTACCTGGACCACAGTGATATGTTGTATGTATACACTGCCAGACCCATTTTTGTTCATAGAATTGAGGTCGTCCATATCTTTTGAATGTAGTGGCTTTTATGATGATGTTGCTGTTGGTTCTTCACCTAACACCCAAGAATTTCAATTTACCAAATGTTTTTGCACTCCTACCAAACACACTGCTGGATGGCCAGCTAAAGCCTAATCTGAGGAAAATCAGATTAGTAAAAGAAAAGAGAAACCATCAGGCAGTTTGTGGGGGGGGGGGGAAGTTCCCATTCTCTAGTGGATTTCCAGGTCCTACGAGAAAAAGGATCACTTCTTCATCTGTAAACTTCTTTCCTTCCAGTCAGCTTGCAAGCCCACTAATCTCCTTCCCCTTCCAGTACTCAAAATAGCCAACCCCAAGATATCTCAGTTTTGATGTGCACAGAGTCAGTCAGGATTATCTCTGTGGCAGCCTTGGCAAATGTGTTCCCTGCTTGAAGGCAGGACCCATATGCATTTTTTAAGTGAAATATATAAATGTAGGCTCCTAGCAGACAGCCTGTAGGGCCCTGAGGTCCCCAAACCACTAAGCATGGACCTCTGGGAGACGCATAAACTTGACAACATGCAGATTTCACTAGCACCCATAACGTGTGTTTTCCCATCTGTAATTAGGTATATGACCCAGCATGGTGAAAGTAGTGACCTGCAGACTATTCTGATTTTTGTTTAGGATTCAATGTGACAAGCAACAAATCTCTAGTACTTGCAGCCCAGAAAATGTAAAAGCCAATTGTTTTCTTTGCCACAGCCAGCACAACATATTTCCCCCTTAATTAAGTTCTTAGACTTAGCCTGATTTCACATTAGAACAGCAATGTTTGCAAACAGAGCAAATGGATCAGCTGGCATCTAGCATCATAATATACTGTAGGCTGTGCTCCAGTTTGGCAATAATCCCCAGGAATTCCAAGTCCTTCATTTGTAAATTTAGATGCCTAAGTGCTGACTGAAACAAAGAGCAAAAATAAAATGTACTAACTGCTTTGTTCCCAAATGCAGGCTCATAATGAGTTTGTTAAAGTTAAGCATAACATGAAAATATTTGTCAAGAGAACCTACTCGGCAAAAGTTTTGTCTCTTTCAAAATAGATGGTAATAGAAGGTCATGATCCTCAATTTTTTTTATACCCTATACAGTGATGAAGTATGGTATGGAAGAACAAGTTATTTTAGGTTTTTTTTTCCCCCCAGGAGCACAGCAATTGAGAACATGCAATTTGTTTTATTTTGCAATTATAAACGACTGTTTCCTAACTGGGAACTGCCATGGTAAGGTTCTGTTAGGAAGGTGGCTAGGACAAACTGTCTTCAGTGTGTTGCCAGGAGGGGTAGATATTATGGCATAGAGACAACATGTTCTGTCCAAAAGACAACCAACTTTATGCATTTCCTTGGATACTTCAAAAGACTAAGAATGCATCAGGAGGACTTTCTTAGATTTTATCTTATTAAACTCCAAAGAAATAAAATGTTTTCCTAAAACTTCTAGTGATTTATGGTGCTTACATTTTGGGGTACATTTCAGTTGAAAACCCAAGTAAAGTCAGGCAAAATCAATATCAGTTTTGAAAATTTGGGACAAGGCATATAATTGTGCTATTGATTGCATAATAATCAATTTATTGGCAACTTTGGTAATTTATTTCTAGTTTCTTGTAATTCCCTTTTCCTAATTAAATAGGGATTATCTGCAAAATCATGGGGAGACTTAAAAGTTAAACTAAATTTTGAAATATGGAGGGCCACAATATTGGGGTTTACAGGCATATGTCAAGAGTTATTTATTATGAAATCTTTGTAGAGAGCTAGATATATTTTACGTGGCAAAACTGGTTACTGAAGAAGCTTAGATTAAAATATTAGATTACTGAGCTTTCTAACCTTATGGCACAAATCATGAACCTGAACTTAATATTAGCTTTACAAGGCTCAATAGCACCAATTTTATGATGTATGTAAACGATCTGATTTTTTTCATACAATAAAGGTCTGTTCTTTTTAAGGAATTAGCCCATCAGAAGTTGCTATTTTTTCTCAAATTTTGTCTATAGTATGGACATTATTATGAAACCATTCGAATTTTATTATTAAGTGAGCTATCATTCAGAGCTTTCTAAAACTGGAACTACTGTTATATAAGCAATAAGATTTCCATTCTGGAAAAGAATGATACCATTGGGGTTAGTAAATGTTCTGTCAATGCATTACCATACCATGTGCAACAGTGCACAATATACTGTGGGGACTATAGATATATGAACGTCTATAAACTTGGTCTTTAGCTATTTCCTGAATGAAACAACAACAGATGATTTGCTTGTACAGTCTGTGGGAACATTGGCCTTTCAAAATAAGAAACATGCTGACCCAGATGCATTATATCTTGGTAAAAACGCAGGGTGGCAGTGTTTCAGAACTTAACTGCTCATTATGACTAGCCATTGCCAACATTGCATGGCATTCATCAAGGTAAAAAGGTCAATCAAAACATTAAAGTCTAAAGGAATGGAGACTAAAACATTGTAAGCAATGAGAGTCATTTGGAAGCATTGTATAGTTTTATTATGCAAAACTAATTGCTCAAGGAAAGATGAGGCTTGATCATCATTAATCTTAAAATTAATGTAACTCTCAGTACTTTTCCATATAAACATCAAATGGATTCTCTCTCATAGGCTGGGTATACAGCCACTTTTTCTGATATTACCCTTCTCACCTGACTCTCCCAAAAGTATTTCCACTATTAAAGTAATTTCACTATTAAAACATCTTCATTAACACTGGGATTGATCATCATCTCCAAAATCCTAATGAAAGGGTTATCATTTGACTTGTTCCATCTATTTTGTGTTTCCAACTCAGGAATACAAGTTTCCTTTCTAAGTGTTGCTGATCCCTTACTTAAAATTTATTTCAACATAATATGAACAGGGTAATTCCTAAAGCTCTTGTATAACCAATCAAGGGAAGAAAAGAAGAAAAAATCAAAGCAAATAACTCATAAGTTTGAGTTGTGCCACTGCTTGAAAGGCTCAGAGTTGTGTGTTCACATTTTTAAAGGAAATGGCCATGTAGAAAGCATATCACTCATCTGTGGTTAGTAATTAACATTCATTCATTCATTGCATTTTCTTGTTTCCACAATATGCTCATTGCGTTTTCTTGTACTGTCTCCACTTTCTCTGAATCAGCTCATTGCTAGTTACCCAAAACTTTAAACATATTGGATTAATACACTCATCCCCATAGTACATCTGTCTGCCAACCCCACTTCCTAATTGCTGCCTTTTTTTGTTATCCTATTTTTCTTGTGCTATTGTTTTGAGTGTAATTATTCTAAAATTCATACCAGCTTCTTTTCCCTTCCTGTCACTTCTTGTGGGCATAAAAATGGCAATAAAACAAGGACAAAATCAATTCTGTTCTATACTAACTAAACATGGAATTCACTTTTTAATTGTCAATTCAACACCTTCAGGAACACTGCATTCATATGACATTATATCTTCTTTCAAAAAACTCCTAACCGTAAAACAACTTCCCTTTTTCTTAATTCAGTCTTGGTTGATAAACACAGGCATCCCAAAGGATTTTTTTAAGGGCAGACATAGATTTTGTCGCTACATTTCCAGGTCTCTGCAGTTAATACAAAAATAGTAGATCACCATCGTCATCTAAAATGACCATATTAATATCAGTATTATATTTAAATTACCCGAGTACCAACCAGCTGAATTATATTGTATTAATGTGATAAATGTAGTAAAAGGATGTTTTTTACCAGAAATAAATTACAATCTAAATAAATGAGTCAGACAAAGGATGGCAGGGAAATTCAGGAGAGAACTCTAATCTCCTGGCTGTCATGCCACTGTCCTATATACTGGAGCATCAAGTTATCATGCAAATTCTGTGAAGCTGAATAATAAAAAATACCAAGTTATAGTAATAATAATAATGACTGCCTATACACATGCCAACTGAGTGTTCTCCAATGTGTTCTAGTTATTCGTTCCAGCATTGCCTCACACTCTGTGTATTAGGACTCCTGTGTTTTCAAATGGCTGTGGGGGTGTTTTAACTGAAGTTCATTAAAATGAGCTTTTTAAAACCCTCTGTGGCTACTGAAAAAATGTGGGGAGCTTAATACATGTGATGGTGAGCTATTTTAATTAGAGTGGCTGTTGGGGAACCACTCTAATTTAAATGATCCCTTGCCACCCCCATGCACATGCATAGGCACCCAATAATAGTGATTATTTCCCTAACCCTTTAGATAGCTGGATTCTATGACATAAATTGTGTTACAGGAAATGGCAGCCTGCAGGTCAGTACGCCATAGACCACACCACTTCCACTCCCGTGCTATTTTCTTTTCAACATATCTCTCCCTCCCTGACCTAACCCTCTAAGAAAGAAAATGGGATTAAAAAAGGAATAGGAATCCTCAACTAGTGGTTTGTATTTATTCTTTAATCCACATATGTTTCTAGAGCACCATAAAATGAATAAAGCAGATCATGGAATTGTTCCCACTTGTATTCAATTGTTGATCTATCACTAAGGTTCAAAATATAAAGTTAAATTGAATACTGGTATTTCATACAGTTGTAGAGAATGGAAGGTTCTTGTAAATTTGTGCTTTTTAAATAAATAGAGAACAAAGCACAGAGAAAGGTATTATTTTCAAATTTCTGAGAAGAAAATAATTAATAACAAAAATATAACAATAAAATGGCATTTATCAATTCAATTTTAAAATCTCAATTTGTATTGATGCCTTTAAGAGAGATGAAAAAGAATTTAGAAGCCAAGGTGTTTTAGGTACCAGGAGGTACTTATCTGCATTGTTATGAGCTCAAACTTTTAAAAGTCTGACCTCTCAAGTCTAGATAAAAAAGAAAAACCTAAGAGGGATTTAGGCAGAGTCCTAATCAGTACATGCAGATGAGCGCTGTACCTGATGTACAAATCACGTTGCTTACTTTAAGCCACAGGACTGTAAATCAAGTCTGGTCTATACACAAGTGCTGGGAGGTGTACCAAGAATGGGACCTTTGCAAATTGGTGGGGGAGGTGGGGAGTGTTGGGCAGGATTGCATGGGGGCAGGTGGGAACTAAAAGGTCTGCAAAAAGGGACAACACTTCAGAGGTGGGACTACAGGGAACTGGTGGGTTGGGGGGGCAGTGGAGGTTTGTGGGTCAATTGGGGAGCTAAAAATTGCGCTGTCAGGGTTGAAGGGAATGGGAAGAGCATAGCCCTAGGGTTGTGACAAAAGGCCGGGATTTTCTAAGCTCAGAGCTGGCTTTGAACATGCACAGATGTTCATTAAATTGGGCTAACCTGTTTCCAATCTAGCTTAGTCTATCTCCTCAGGTGAACTAAGTTAGATGAGGCCAGCCATATTTTTTCTGATCTTTCTGCCACAAATGTCTGTACATATCGGCACTTAAATCAACATTACCCTAGTTTGACCGATCTAAGTGCATATCCAAAATGTGACTGTGAATATCCATGCTCCACTTAACCCTCCATAGTCACTGTAGTTTGTGAAATTAAAGTTCTATAAGTTGTTTCGCTTCCATGGAAGTTGCACTTAATGTCATTATCAGCTTAATAGCTTATGCTTAACCCCTTTTTAAGTGGTTGAAAGTATGCATCCTTCAGTCCATGTCTGCTGAGGGGCTCAATATAACAGCTATTTTCAGAAGACATCTAACACACACCAACAGTGTTAGACTCCGTTCACAATACAGTGACGGCTGTTGTTTTTGTTTTGTTTTGTGTTTTGCTTTGTTTATTTTTTTACAGCAAAATATTTAGAGGAGGAGGAGAAAGCACTTGGACCCCTCACCTGCATCCTCCCCACCTTTTTATAATAGGCAGAGGATGAGGGCATCTAAGGTCAATCCCTTCTGTGCCTTGGAGAATTCTATATCCACCAAAGCATAGAATAATCTGAGTGTTCACACCCTCTTTCCCCTGTCCTTGTCTCCACAGTTATGGGACTGGGCTATGAACCTGAGCTATTGAGCCTAAGTGAATGAAGGTGTCTGGTGATTCATTCCAGTCCTCAGCATCTTCCTGTTGGTCAGCCTTAGACATCTGCACACCAATCAGGCTGACTTTATTAGGCAGTACCAGTCACAGTGTGGTAGTTGTTTGCATCCTATTCAGAAGTGCTTACCTGTCTCCAAGCACTGCAGAAGGTGCGGTTCCTTCATTCAGTGCTCTAGATTCCACGGGCGGACAGGCATCTAAAAGCTGGATTAAAGTTTGATCTAATCTTAAATACCTAAGCTTATTCATCCAATATTGAAAAAGTTGGGCATAAAACATAAGGGCTATGCAAAGCTTCAGCTCCCAATTCAGATTTGGAGATGATTTAGTTGATTTGGAGGCTGAATCTATGAATCTGAATTGAAGCTTTAGGCTTTCCGAATCGATTCAGAAAAGATTTGGAAAAGATTCAGTGATTCAGCCATAGGGTATAATGGAGAATCAACCAAGTATCTATAACTTTGTTGTTTTCTGGATGATTTGGATGAATCTTACCTAAATGGCAGCTTGTTCTGAGTGCATGAAGTT
>NW_017728910.1:9875751-9877864 GCF_001723895.1 Crocodylus porosus | reverse complement strand
ACATGGGTGCTTGTGGGACTGTGCGTGTGTTCAGGTGCACCCTTCCTGGCACTGGGGCCTCTGTACAACATGGCAGTGTTGCCCCGTGAGTCGTTCTCCTCCCCTACAGCCTCAGCCTGGTCCCCCTCTGTAAATGATGGCAGGTCAAAATAACTTAGCTGGCCCAACACCAATAGCACCAGCAGCATCAAAGGTACCCCGACGGAAGTGCCAGAGAGCCTTTCTTTTTTACAAAGTAATAGACAGCAAGAAGTAAAGATGTTGTGTTGGATACATGTTACCTGTGGTGTGTGACAGATTATCTCGTATTTTTGTGTTTATATGTTTATTACGCAAAAAACTGGAATGGTTATAAAAATATACCTTAGGAAGCTTTTGGGTTGAAAAACCCTTTGTCAGGCTGAGGAAGTACATGCAGTTGGTGTGTCTCCTGGTCCTGGCGGGAAGGAATAATAAAGAAACCAGAGACTGATTTGACACGCACTTCAGGCAAGAAAGCCAGTCAGTGAAAATGGAAATGGAGGCATCAGGGGGTGAGGGACAGGCTGGAGTGTGGGGGGCGGCGGAGGGGAACGTAGCAGCGCAGGTAAAGTGCAGAGATACCTGGGGAGTCAGATGTCCAGCATTGACAACAGTGTGTCAAATTCCACTATCTAATCTATATTGAGTCCATGAATTTGTGGGGGAGAAAGCCTCAAAAAGGCACACTGCCGTGTTGTGCAGAGGCCCCGGCACCAGGGAGGGCACACAGACCCATAAGCACCCATGTCATGAGTTTTGCCTGCCTGTGGCCAGAGGTACAGGGTCCCAGAACCCAGACTCCTCTGCACCTCTCTCCTTGACAGCTGGCAGGTTTTGTGGCTGCAGCAGGGCCTAGCAGGCCTGCAGTTTTCACCCCCCTGTGCCTTAACACACACACAGTGTCACCTATGTCATGAGTTTTGCTTGTCAGCAGTCTGAGGTGCAGTTCCTATCTCCTCGAAATTTGGCAGGCTTTGGGGACTATCCCTGCAGTTTTCACCCTGCTGTAGCTTAACATACACATGTGACATGAGTTTTGCTTTCAGGATTTTGAGGTGCAGTTTCCCAGAAACCCCTCCACCTATCACCTTGAAACTTGTCAGACTTCATGCCCTCAGAACAGGCTGCCATTCCTTCAGGATTCATCCAAATCAGCCAAACAATGATAAAATTATAGATATTTAATTGATTCCCCATTATACCCTATGGCCGAATCTTCAAATCTTTGCCAAATCAATTCGGCCAAATAGAATTGGGAAAGTGATTCCAGTCTCTGAATAGAACTGGCCGAATCTGAATCAAAGAGTTGCCTATTTGCAGAGGCCTATAAAACATAATGTGGATACAAAGACATTACATCAAATGATGTCACTCGAATTCTAATAATATAATGACTTTTATTTATCCAGAGCCGCCCTCCTAGTTAGCTATATTTAACCTTTGCTTATGACATAACTGTAATTCCTGAAACATGTAATGGCGCATCACTACCAAGAGCTTCATTATCATTCTCTAACAGGCTTCTCTAATCAGCATTCGCTCAATGCAGAGTCCAAAAGCAATCTGCTCCAGAAGATGTGATAAAGTCAGGGGAGATCAATACCAAAAAGTTTTTATAAACTCAATCTGGCAAGATTAGCATGGATAATATTAAGACAGATAATATCCAACTATATAAGACCTGACAACTCCAAGAAAATACGATGTATTTATTAATAATATCATATTTGGTTTTGTTTTAGCTACCATTCTAAGAAAAAATATCACAGCCACTTTTCCTAACTAAAATAAAATAAGAGTGAAACAAGTACAGAATTCTTATAGATTTTTGGCACACTTAACAATGGCCATCTAATATGTAGCTATTAAAGAAACAGTAACATTGACTCAATTTCCCCTCCTGTATGTGAATTTAAGAATAACTATGGCCAGAAAATATCACATTACACAAAGTGCATCCAATCTTTATATCCCTTAAAATGTCTTGATGAATTTATATGATAATATTTAGTAATTACTGGCATCAGTAATTAAAGGCTTATTGTGGCAATCACTAGACAAATACATATTGGCTAAGTACAGGCATTCCAAG
>NW_017728910.1:9857864-9875376 GCF_001723895.1 Crocodylus porosus | reverse complement strand
GCTCACAGATTCCACAGTGGTTCTTTGAGGGTGGGGATCAGGAACTATTTTTAGCCCCCTAAGCCCTCTAGCGAACCTATCTCCCCATCCCTCCCACTCCTCCTCCCACCAATACTTTCTTTCTTGGTTCCCAGCAGCAGCAGCGAATGCTGATAAAATCAGCACCTAAAGTAGCTTGTGGGATGGGGGATTGGGGGGGGGCTGGCTGGTCCATGGCAGGGAAGGGGCCAGGGGACAAAAAATAGCCTCATTCCAGGAGGGGGGAAAGTGAAAGCACAACCCCAGGACTGGGGTGAGCAGCTGGGCTACACAGGTAACTGTACTGAATTTTGATTCACCGGTCTAACCTAGATTGATTAAGTTTGAATGGGCGTCAATCCAGGTCTACTTTAGACCAGGCTCCACCATTTCTAGACTGATCTATGTGCATAGAACTTCTGTACATTAATGGGTTTAGATTGATTTCCGATCACTGAGACTGGGTCTATGTGTAAGGTCTGCATCCAGGCAAACTAAGTTAGACCAGGTGGCCACTTTTAACCTTACTCTAAGCCTATCCTAATCTAACCTTACTCTAAGCCTCTTCCCTAACCATCTGTACTTAGCCTTTAAGCAATAGTCCCTGCCTCAAATAATTTTTACAAATAACGTGACAATTACATTCACTGTGAGCCCACTGGCAGAGAAAGGGTAGGATGAAGGAGAAAAATCCAGGGAAGTTATATTCTTACATCTTTTACATACCACAGACCAATCCATATACTGTACTGAGCATCCTCAACTGTTACTTCAACCACCATTAATGCTGTCTGAGATTTTTATTTTATGTCTTGGTGATACAAAAACACAAATGAACTTGGAGAAGACCAAAGTTCACTACTATCCTCTTTCCACAAGAACAACAAATTGATCACATAGTACACCCAAACTGACCAAAATTGATGGCTCCAGTTTAGCATGCCAGTGAAATTGCAGTCAACATCTTGTAGAAACAGAGCTTATTTTTTTTTCCTCTTGGGACAATACTACCTTTGGCTGCCAAAGATTAGTAATTCCTATAAGCGTTGATATGTTGTTCTAGTTTTCTGTATACGCAGTACACCAGACTGACTCAGGAAACTTGGATTCTAGTACGAGCTTTGCTACTGGCCTGCTGAATAATGCTTGGTTCTGCCCCTGCTCAGCAACTTCACCTTATGCCTTAATCTGTAAAGTGGAGGTAATCATACTGACTTTCCTTGTGAAGTGATTTTAGAGTGAGGGGTATTAGCAAACTATTATTTTCCACTGCACTGGGTAGAATCAGAAGTGCTGAGGTGGGCGCGTGATCACGTTGCTTTGTCCTGCCGAGAACTTCCCCAGTATTTGGATCTGGAATTTTGCTCCGAACCCTTCCTGTGCTTGAGGCTCGCTCCCCCTGTTGTACTTATATTTGTGAAGTGTGTAGCCATATCCTGAGGTCCTGACATTAATACAAGTTAGATGGAGCAAATACTAGTAAAACTGTGATAACCACATAAAACGGCCTTTTGTAACTGTGTCACCCTCTGCTGAATGGAATCTAAAAAATTCTACTAGTCCTAAAATCTTATGCAGGCACAAATATTTCGGGAGTAGAAACAGTAGTGTATATCAACAGCTGACAAAATGAAGAAGGACAAATTGTTATGAAAATAGTATTTTCAAGCTTCTAAGAGGATATTAAAAATGTAGTGAAAGAAAGCAGCTTAACTACTGTAGACAGCACTTGGCAATGTCCATTCTGTCTGATTTTTCTATTTTGTTGAATGCTTTACAGCCTCAATGTTAATTTATGTGTGTGAGTGGTTTTTTTTTTCTTTTTTTATGTATTTAGCAAATGTTCACCAATAAAAAGATACATTTTCAGTACATAAATTTCAAAGATGACCAGTTTTCAAGAAGCCTTAATGTCATCACCTTTTCTAGTAGTAAGCCATAGAGACACTTGTGTTTTAAGCACTGGAGATTCGTACTATATAAATCAACTGCAAAAAGAAAAAGCAGTGACAGTTCTTGTGGAATGCACTGACTGTCTATTCTCAGTAATGAGACTGACTGATAACTCCTCTATGCTCTAAATAACTAAACCACACTAATGTGAGCCTAGGTCTTTAAATTATATTTTTGTATGTAGCTGACTGGTAAATAAATTTGATTTCATGCAAATATTTTGGAGCAGATTAGTTTACAGCAAAACGGAGCCTGAATGCTAATGATCTTTGGCTCTGTATACAGAGAATGAAAACTCATTCAATCCAAGGCAAAGTGTCAGCTTTAATAAACCAGTGTCATGCAATACCTCCCCCATAGCTGGCCTATACTGACATGAAAAATTATAATGGTGAAAATGCAGAATTTTGCAGATATAAATAACTTGAGATGGTTATAAAATGTCCTAGTGGGTTGGGGGAAAACTATTAAATACATAAAGTAGCTGTTGTGAAGAATATTATTGCCACCTAATGACAAGGGAATCTTCTGAGATAGTATAACCTCTTTGCTTATTGACTTGAACTTCCTTCCAAGTAACTTTAGACCAAACTGTTCAAATTAGATTTGTGTGGTGAGGAATATTGACATTCCGAACAACATAAACCTCTAGATTTAATGAGCATGACCTTATGTGAGCAAAGCAAAAAAAAAGTGAGTGCAGAGGTCTAGCTAAAATTCAATGCTATCAAACAGGGAAGGTGAACTCAAGTATCCCTCGGCCCTCTGGTCTCCAGGGCAGTGAGGACTGGCAGTGGCACAGATGCCCTGCAAATTGTAGGTAGGAGGATGAAGTGTGAGAAAAAGAAGGTCAAGGCTAGGGTAAGTGGTATATATAAGTACTGAGTTTTCATGTGCTATGTCTTATTATTTCATACAGACTTGCTTCAAATAACTATTTTATGTATTCATTTTATATCACTTTATATAGTGAATAGTCATATATATGGATAGTCATATATCAAAGTGTAGAGACTGTAGACAAATTTGCTAAAGGATATAAAGTGAGCACGTAAACTAGTTAAAAAGAGTGCAGTAGGATGGCCAATACCTTAGGTGTAAATATAGACCATTCCATTCTAGCTATATCTATATCTATATCTATCTATATAGTACAGTCTACATTACAACTAAGGTACTGGCCATTCTACTGTAGGCTTTCTTTTTTTCCCCTTGTATAATCAAAGGTTGAGGTAGATGGAGACTTGAAATATTAATGACGGAACCAATGCAGGGAAGTCTGGCAAACTGCCTTCTGTGGACATCCAGTTTATATGATCCAGGGAAGGCTGTGAATGCCTTTTGGAAGGAGATAGCAAATGCTGTGATAATTCAGAGGGAATTCCTTTGATGGTGCCATTTGTAACTTGTGATCCCATATTCCTCCATTCATCATGGTCGTTAGTCTTCCCCTGCCACACTTATTGACCTCAGTGATCTGGTACATCGTCTATGAATGTGAGCATTTTTGGTCTGTACATGCCTTTGCCTGTATACTCCAAGTCAACACCTTAAGTCTGCCACTAACCATAGTCCACAAGTTCATATTCCCTGTCTCTGGTCGCATCTACATGTGCCCCTGACTGCACAGTTGTGACTGCACAATCATTTAGTACTTGCTAAAAGTGCTAAAGCAAGTTCTAAATGACTATGCAGTAACTGCTGTTACCGCGCAGTCGTGGCAGTGCATGGATTGTTTCTGACCCTACTGTGCAGTAGTCTTGGCACTGTGATTTGTGCCTGCTGATGCCATGTTGCCATAGCTCATTGCTAAGGTGACATAGCATCTCAGCGATGTAGCGTCTCATATGTTGTCTAAGATCTTGGTAACTACTTAGCCAATGAGGCTCTAGACTTGTAATCACGCTGATTTAAACCAAGGAATAAAACCCTAATCCTTTTAGGATTTGTGAGTCTGAGTGACAAGCTCTATTCCTTTTGTCTGGTATTAGCTCACCTCCTTTCTTCAAAAGTCAATAATTTAATTTATATTACGTGAACCTTTTTTAATATCTTAGTATTTTAAGATAGAGAATGTTAAATAATGAGGATGTAAATCATCCACTATATATACCAGCTTGTTCATTGTCTAGTAAGAAACCATTTTCCTAGATACATTACTTTTCATCTCCTGTTACTTAACGAGTTTCAATAGTGCCTTTGAATCACAATGTAAGTAATAATATATAACCTTTTGTTTATCATACAATTTGTTTAGCATAGAATTTGTTTAACTTTATCCCGTAGAGGAAGTTGTTGATTGCCTTTGTGAGTTGTATAGAATAAATTCCACTGCCTAGCAGGAACAAATTTTAAAGCTATAATCATCTATTTTTTTTTTTTAAACAATTCTAATCTGTTCCAACTACACTTTTTTCCCCATAACGCACAGTCAACCTGATTATCCATTGTGACCCACAAGTCTTTTTCAAAAGCACTGTCTCCCAGATTTGAATCCTGCCCCATCCTATAAGCATAGTCTGCATTCCCTGTTCCCTCATTTACTTTTGGCTTTAATGAAATTGAACTTGTTTAAGTATGCCCAGCTTAACAAGTGGTCCAGATTACTCTTTGTGTAATGGCCTTTCATTATTTACCACTCCCTAAATATTTGGGTCATCTGCATACTTTATCAGTAATGATTTTATGGGGGGGAGGGGGGTTTCAGGTCATTGATAAAAATATTAAATAGCACAGGGTCGAGAAATAAATACTTATAGGACTCCAGACAAATGATGATTCCCCTTTACAAACTACATAATGAGATCTTTTAGTTGGCCAATATTAAATCCACTTAATAGGCATGATGCTGATTATGGATTATTCCAACTTTTTAAAATGTTGTATGATACTAGGGCAAATGCCTTGCAGAAGTCTATTTCTTTGTCACCCAAATTTATACTCTCAGAAGAAAAGATCAAGTTCCTTTGACAAGATCTATTTTCTATAATCCTATGACAATTGACGTTAATTATATGGTTCTCCATTAATTCTTCATTAAACAAGACGTATATTAGGTATTCCATTATTTTTTCCAGAATAAATGTCAGGCAGATAGGCCTTTAAATAACCTAGGCTATTTCACTTATCTTTTTAAATATTAGCTTAGCCTTCTCTTTCTCCTCTGGACTTTCCTACTGTATCAATGTTTTTAATTAACAGTTTTAGTGGTCCAAAGAATGTATCAGTAAGATTCTTCAAAACTCTCTTGGCTCTTAGCTAGTTTGAAATTGGTTTAACTTTATTAGCTATTTATTTTCATTATTGGCTACTTGTGGAATATATAATGTTCCATCACCATCATGTGACATTGCTTCATCTTGCATCATTCTGTGATTGCAGATTGCATCAGCTTGCCTTATCTGCACATCAAAGAGCAAGTCACACAAAGAAACTCATGAACCCAGAGGAGCCGATATCTACCTTCAGCTTCCTTTGTGCAAAATGAAGTTTATTTTCTACCCATGGGTACTTTTACCACCTTTATTTTTCCCTCAGTCTGAAGAAGGGTGTGTGCGCCCAAAAGCTTGGAAAGAAAGACATTTTTTTCATGATTCCTTAGTTGGGCTAATAAAAGGTATAATCTCTCAACCAAGAGTTTTAGAGTTTTGCATTTCTTTTTGTCGCAGACCAACATGGCTATCAAACACATCCATGGCTTCATCATCTGACATTTTTCAAACACAGAGCAGAAGTATTTATTAAACACTTCCTGATTTTTCCAAGTATTAGAATTAAATTATATTTTCATTTAAGAATAGATCAGTATCATTGTAAGGATTTATTTTTCTCCTTATTCTTTCATTGTTCTCCTCCCTCATCATTCTTTCACTTTCTTCTAAGCCATTAAAACACACACACAAGCATAGTCTTCATCCTTGATAGTGAAATCATGGCTTTTTGGGCACCTACTAAAATGCTCTTATAGACTTCTTACATATCATTCACATTTTCCTCTTTAAATTCCCCTAGCTGATTTGGCTCATGACTCCTTTTTGTTTTGTAGAATGATAACTATTAAAATTACATGTATTTATATTCCTGGTTTGCATGTAATAAATGCAATCTGTTCGTGACTGTTTGCACCAAAACCACCACTAATTTTTAATTCTTTAATCAGTTCCATTTAATCTATTTAGAAGAAATATACTGTAGATTCTACCATGCTGAATTGAAGACTGCAATTTTTAAAATTGTATATGTTGTTATGGATACTGTGACCTGAGATTTCCATTTGCAGTCCCCAATGTTAACAGTTTTTCTTTCCCCTTACAAGATATAGATACATACTTAAATAGAAGCAGAGTACATCTGAAACGTTACAGATTAACTAAATTAGAGCTGTTTAGCATACGCGTTGATAAGCGGAGGGCTTAATTTATCAGATGCTGTATGCTGTGTCCCTTCCCAGCATCTGATGAAGTAAGCCTTCCACTTATGCTATACATCTCTAATTTAGCCAAGTCTACAAATGTGCAAATCTACCCAGCATCTGCCTGGCTTCAGACTAACACAGATAACTATCTTCTCACATACTTAAATAACCAGTCATTCTGTTCTATAGTACTATTTATTAGCCAATAGCAGACAGAAATTATTGCCCCATCATGCTACAACTGATGGACCATTAATTCACAAGCATTCAAAATCCTTTGCTTCTAAGTGGTTGGTAATTAGGAAATTGGTGTTACCTTTATTTGTAGAGTGCCACTCCTCTCCACTTTTGCCTACTTCATCTGTCCTGAATAGATTATAACTATTGATTTTTACATTTCAATTATGCAAAAAAATCTCCCCACCTGGTTTCAGTGCAATTAACTCAGCCTAATTTTTATCCATAAATGAGTCATTCCAATTCTTCTTGCTTATTAGTCAAGTTCCAAGACTTGGTATATAGTCTAATTTTATTCTCAGTATGTTGTTTTACACAAAATGAGTACAGTGCTTCCCCTTTTCCAGTGCCACTAATCCAACCACTCTATGTCCTAGAAAGAATGTGGTCAGGATGAATTCTATCAAAATTACACCTTGCCCCATAGAAAATGGCCCAAAGCTCTACAAAACCCAACCCTCTACCGAATGCAGGAAAAATACAAATCTCCAAATTCATCCAGATACATATTATCCAGGATTCCAAGTGTGTTTGTTAACTGGAATGCTGTGTAAACCGTTCTCCTGAGAAAGAGGCCATTAGTTCACCTCTGCTTAGTGCCTGGAAGGTGCAAGGAGGAAAAAACATCCACAAAACTTTGTCAGCTTGAAAAAGTTCATGGAACTGTTTCAGCTCAATCCAATTTGCATCAAAAATCATTTTGAACATATATTATAAAAAATTCTCTACTTTATATACTGTTTTGACTGTCCATACTTAAAAAATTTAAGGCATATACCATTTTATTGCTTGTTTCCAGTGTGTAAGTACACTGTCTGAACAAATAAATAATTTTACTGACATCCTCAAGCTTCAAGGTTACAAAATAAAATAACTGCATTGATTTCAAGCCTGCTACAAGTTTCTTGAACAGAGAAAAATACCCCATACAATGAAGAGTTATTTGAATGTACAATAACTGTTCCCAAGAACATTACTTCTAAATACTTTTTACAATTGGCGTGCCTACTGGCTGCCTCTAACTCAGTACTTCAATTACAGCCACAGTGTTAGAACAATGTCTTGAGTGTGTTCTGATGTATGCTATTATGCTCTAAAGGGTGCCATTATTGTTTGCTTCTTCAGAGTGATGAGTAATCATAGACACAGATGAATATCCTTAAACTGCACTGAACCTATTACAACAAAGTAATTGTTCTTTGAGTCTACCAAGAAGAAGAGATTAGTTCACATACCTGTGTACATGTCCTGACCTGGGTTCAAAGCAACTACAAAGAAATGCAATTGAAATTGTATCTGATTTTATAAGTAGATTTGTATAAGCTTCAAGGCTCTGATGATAGGTTTTTCATCCACTGAGGGGAATGTTTCTGTTCTATTTCTAAAATGCCATGTAAGGCACTCAGCCGCTTATTTTAGTGTTCAAGAGTATGACAATGTGATGTGCAGTTTATACTATCAACAGATAGACACCAAACCAAACCAAATAAGACAAATATATACTTGACTGTAAAAGTGCTTAAGCATATGCTTAAAGTTAAGTGGTTGCTGAAATGCTTTCCTGTATTGGAAAGGACTTACACACTTGAATCAACTTTACTGATATGTTTTTACTGATATGGTCTATCACGTACAAAAGACACACAAGTAAATACTACGGCTATGCAAAATTTCACTGACTGTTTCATTTCGATGCTGTTTCAATTAATTTTGAGTTCGAAACACTGAAATCAAAACAAAATGAAACAAAGAGCTCGCAGATGCTCGAGATGCTGGTGGAGCAACTGAAGGCCATCTGTGAGATGGCCTTGCTCGTGGAGATTGGGATCAGCAGCCTCCTTAACAAAGCTGAGTGGGATACCACCTCCCAGATCTTGCTGGTCCTTAAGCCCTTCCTTGAGGCTACTGAGACCCTCAGCTCTGGCGATGCCCTCCTTAGCCAGGTGATACCTGTAGTAAGGGAACTTCACAGCCAAATGGAGAGCTTCCAGGGGATCAATCTTCCTGGCTGGGGCAAGCCACTGTCACCAGACGTGCAGGCATTGGTGCGGCGGCTGAAGGAGAGCATCAGGAAACAGCTTGATCCCTTGCGGTCCAGTAAGGTCCATGTGCTGGTTGCCATGTGTGAGCTGAGGGTGAAGGGCAGTGTGTGCAGCAGCCAAAGCCTAAATCAGTGGATGGAGGTGCTGGTGAAGAGTCAGGGAGGCAGAACAGCAGGGGCAGGAGGATGTGGAAGACGGGGATCCACTGTCCCATGGTAGCATGCCATCCACCAGCCAGTCTCCTTCTCCACCACAGATGCTGCAAATGTGGGCCAAGGGCATGGCTTCCATGGTGGGGTACAGAGGCACCAGACCCCACCATCCAGCTGGTAGTGCTCAGGCCTTGGTGGTTGCCTGTCTTACTGAGGATGTGGAGCCACTGCTGTGTGACCCCTTGGCCTACTAGGCAAGCTGCAGCCAGATCTGGCCAGATATGGCTACAGTTGCCCAGGAAAACCTGTTCTGTCCACCAACCAGTGTTCCAAGCAAAAGGGTGTTCAGCATTGCTGGGGATATAGTGACACCCCACTGCACCTGCTTGGATCCTAGTTTGGTGGAGCAGCTGGTGTTCCTCAAGGTAAATCTCCCAGTGCTGGGGGTTCCCCAAATTCCAGGTGCAGATGGATTGAATGCTACCCTTCTCACTCTGTCCACACCTATTTCCTTTTTCCAAACCATTTAATGTCCCATTCTCAGAGCTGGAGGGGGCACTAACTCCATCACCAACCAGCTGGGAAAGAACATGTCCCTGCTGAGCTTCTGTGCCAGGGCAAACTTGGAGCCGTGGGCTGTGGCTATGGGGAAGGAGAAGACCACAGGTCCTGGGCATGATCACTAAAACTGTACTCTGCCAGAGTCAGGCAGGCCTGCTGGCAATGCAGCAGCCCCAGGAAATGCCAGGACCAAGGATCCCTCTGGTGAAAAGCAGGTAGGAGGTGCCATAACCTCTAGCCACCACACGCACGCACACAGTCCTGGCGTAATGTCTTTGACAGGCCTGAAGCATGCTGGTTGCAGTGGAGTTGTGAGGCTCCAGGTAAGCTCAGCTTACCTGCCTGGGATTCCAGCTTTCAGGCTGAAAGACCCTTCATCAGGCTGAGGAAGCACCTGCAGTTGATGTATGTGCTGTTCCTGGATGGAAGGAATAGTAAAGAAGCTAGAGGCTGGCATGAATTGCAGGCAAGAAAGCCAGTCAGTGAAAATGGAAATGGAGACATCAGGGGGTGAGGGACAGGCTGAAGTGGAGAGGGGGAAGAAGGGAGAAGTAGCAGTGCAGGTAAAAGTGCAGAGGTACCTGGGGAGTCAGATGTCTGGCAGGTTGTAGTGTGTCAGAATTCCCATGTCTATACTGAGTCCATGGGTTTCTGTACCTAGGAGGTTGATAAAGTGCAGTTCATAGGTTGGTCTATGAAAAGTGGTTTGTAAATTCCCTTTGAGGATTAGGCCTAAGAGATTGGAGACAGATAGTGTTCTGTTGTTTTCTTTGATAGATTTTTGGTGTGTGCTCATTCTGTGCCTTGATGAAGTTATGTATTGTATTGTGAAGATATCTCCATACTGGAGGTATTGTTGGCAGGTTTTATGTGTCTTGTCATGGCATGGTCTGGATCCATTCAGTGTGTTTTGGGCTGTAGGAAGTTTGCTTCTGGTGATGAGGGTAGTGAGGTTCAGTGCTTGTTTGAATTTGTAAACCACTTTTTCAACCCGAAACCTTCCTAGGATATATTTCTGTAACTATTCAGTTTGTTTGCTGAAAGATACCATATTAGATTGACCCAAAAGACCTTGTCTATCAGTGCCATATCCTTAGACCAACACCCCTAGCACCTGACCAGAAGGACACAGGGCCCTGGGCACATCTAAGCCCCAGGGCTGGGGTTGGCAGGGAGACTTTTCTGGCAGCTGCTGGAGAAGAAGCTTCTTCAGAAGAGGAAAGAAAGGCTCTGTCACAGTTTGGCTGCCTAGGATGGTGCTGGTGCTACTGTGCTGCTGCTCACTAAGTTATTATTTCACCTGTTGTCATTTAAAGTGGTGGACCGAGCTGGGGCTGTAAGGGAGGAGGAGGGCTCATTGTGCCCCAGCGCTAGTGAGGGCGCACTTTAACACACACACAAAGTCACACATGTCACAAGTTTTGCTTGTCAGTAGCTTGAGGTGCAGCTTCCCAGAAACCTCTGGGCCTATCTCCTTGAAACCAAGCAGGCTTTATGGCCTATGCAGGGGCTGTCATGCCTGTTGTTTTCTCCCCCCTGTGTCTTCACACTTACAAGTGACATGAGTTTTTCTTTCAAGATGTTGAGGTTCAGATTCCCAGAAACCCTTGCACCTAGCTCCTTGAAACTTGGCAGGCTTCATGCCCTCAGATGCCCACCTTTTCTGTATTCCTCCAAATCTGCCAAATAAAACTCAAAATGAAACACTGTCCCATCAAAATGGAAGTCAAAATGAAAAAGTGCTGTTTCGCACAGCCCTAGTAAATACAGGCTACTTCAAATAAGACAGAACTCACTAAGTATATGAGAAGGAGTGATCAGGCCCTTAATCATTAAGCAGGTTGTTAGCCAAAATCCACTGGTATCATGACCCTATGATACTATGACCAAGGAGCACTAGGTTCTATGACTCTTGTCTGACCCTGGCAGAAACATCTGGGACTCTCTCTCGGAACAACAGTTCAATCTTTTCATCTTATCTTGGCAAGAAAAAAACAGGTTTGCTGTATGTTTAAAATAATGAAGAAAAATGATCTCCTGGAGCTGTCATTCCCAGTATTTCTCACTATTTCAATTTTTTTTTTCCATGTATTTTAAAAATCACCTGAAAATATCTAATGCCTTACATAAATTTCCCCTAACAAGTTCAATAATGTGATAAGTGCATTTTATTTAGAGCTCTCCCTGGCTAAAATGCCCAGGCTTCCTTCCTCTGAGAACCCCTCCCAGTCTGCTCCCCAGATCCGTGAGTACCTGGGGAATGAGTCCCCCCTGCCCAGAGGAGGAGACCCTGAAAGGGGAATCTGACAAGATCAGGGACCAGGCAGACCCACCTAGGGCTGAGGAGGTATTGGGACCTTACTCCCTCTGCGGGGATGCCAGGGTTGCCACCCTAAGGGAATGGTAAATAGTCTCTGCTATAAGGGTGCCTGAAGGGGGTGGAAAGACTTGTGCCTGCCATGTTGTAAATACTTTTATGTATATAGATAGATAGATACCTATGTTGTAATTATTTTAATGTGGCCTGGGTTATCCCAGCAAGTTGAAGTTTGATTGAGTTATTGTTCTTGCTTGAACTTATCTGTGGACAACTATGTTTATTTGCCTAGCTATATTTGCCTGTGGTTATTGTACAGATTTATCTATGTTTTTATAAATGTGTAAATATTTATATTAGTTGTATATTAATAGCTATTTCTTTTTGTAAGGATTTTGGTAAATAGTAATAAATTTGTATATAGTTAAGAGCTTTGTCCTGGCCCGGTTCTATAGAGAAAAGAGGGAACTGCTCCCTGGTGGCAGACCCCTCTCACAGCACGCTTGCCCGACCATCCCATCTCTTTCACTTGCAGACAGGGCAGACTCCTGGGTATACCTTGGCTACATATTATTCTTGACTAGTAAACACTGCTTCCTCACTGAGAACAACTTATCATTGAGAACAATGGCTCTTCCTTTTTTGAAGCAGTTTAACATTTTAGAGGATCACAAAGTCATTTCATTTTAGTTTTGGAGAAATCGTATTTTCAGATTACTCTAGTCTACAGATCGATTCTACATTTCTCTTCATAAAATAACAGGTGAAAAGGGACAGGGCAAGTTTTGAAATAACAGATAGACTTCTAACATACTTAGGTAGGAAGGAAGAGAAAGAGGCTCTATGGTGTACAAGAATGATTATTTGCAATAGCCTTTCCAGTAATGTGGATTTCTGGGATTTAATCATTTCTCAGCCTCCCCAAAGAACAATAATAATAATAACTGATCACTGGTGACTTGTTGACAGGAAAGTACGGTGTGCAGAAAGTGTGCAAGGGAAAATTATACAAGAGGCACTCCTTAACAGGAGAAGAGATGGGTGATTTTCATGCACCAAAAACATATTATATTGACAGCCTTGGTTGCTAACAGTCTCTAAACACAAAATAAGCAGCAGCCTGATTTTTCAAAGGTTCTTTATACCTTCTTCTTTCACTGACATCTGTTAGGATTGTGGGTAATCAGGACCTCTGAAAACTGTAGTCAAGTTTCCTCATACATTCCTGTCCTATCATCAGGTATCAGTTATATGACTCAAAGAAAAATTCAGTGTCCATATTTATTCAGGTGTTACCTTCTCTGCTGAAATTCCCAGTAAATCTGTCAACTAATGCCAGCTCTGCTGATAATTCATATGATTTCGATACTTATTTACTAAGAGATAAACTAAGCTATGCTGTTTATTTTAAATGGGAATTGATTCAGGGGCTCTTTTGTCTGTTTTGTTTTTTATCATAACAGATAACTAAACAAGAGTTTAGTGCATATGGTGCAAAGAGTAGAAAATATGCCCTAAGTATTCTGTTAAGCAGATGAAGTAGCACTTCTCACTGATAGTGCTGAAAACTTTTCTATTTGCTCAAGTTTCTTGAGATGTAAATTTTGAGACACTGAAATACCCTCCACCTATGTTAATAATTAAACTTTATAAGACTACTTTCCTTCTTTATTTTCAAATATATTCCCCAAAGTGGTGAAATTGGATTAAAAGCTTGTTGATCCATGAAATGTCCTATTTGTCAAGTTTAATTTATCAATAGCACATATCATTTGGGATTCTTAGCATAATCATTTCACAAACAACATTCCTATTACTCTTAAAATGTAGCCCACACTAAGCTGACTGGAGAGGTATGGATGGCCTTATTTCAAACAGGAAACAGCATATTCTAATACCTATTTGGTTCTGTAAGTCCTATAGTGGCCTTGATATTCCTTCTTTAGTAGACAGTCTGCTAACATTTGTGTTATAAATCTCTGTTTACAAGAGCATATAGTTTGGGTCTTAAAAGGCTCCACTGAACAGAAATGTGGCACACAAGGAATCAGCCAAGGATAAATATCATCTTTAGGTTTTATTTGTTTTGGGGGCAGGGAACACTTATATATGCTCTAGTTTTTGAGTTCCAAAAGCACAGGAGTGCTAGAGTAGCAATGAATAATTTCCAGGTCTCTTCACCCTCTTAACACAAATACAGTTTTGGATGCAGTTTTGTATATATATAAAACTGTATCCGAGTCATATTGACATGATATCATATTGTTTCAGTAATAGAAAAGTAAATGTAATAATAGATACTATTTTATAGTTATTGAGTTGGTCAAAAAGGAAAGATGAGAAAATTGAGGCAGACACTTTGTTCATAAAAACTTTAGACATTTTCCATGTCTTCCACAGCTGGCAAATAACCAGTAAATATCACAAAAACTCCTAAAAGTTTGTACTTATTGTTTTCATGTATATATTTAAATATTCATGAAGCCTTATCATGCTTTCAAATGTTTTGGATTTTTACGGAAGAATATAAGAACCAACCTGTCCTCTTTCAAAAGTATATACTAATATTGGTCTTACTATTAAAAGTAGCATGGTGGTTACAACCAACCAAGGAGATATAACAGCTTACCCCTAATAGAGATCTTAAGGAAACCTGCTGTCTCCTATAATATTAGCTGGTTTGTAATGAAAAAGGCAAAGGAAAACAATTTAAAACAATTAATAAAGAGATTAGTCCTACTGAAAACTTCTCTTTTAATATTTTCACATTATGTATTAATCCCCCAACAGTATGGCCAAAACATATAGAGAGTTTGATTCATGGCAATAGATGCATGCCAGCCGTGAGTGAATACATCAGAACCAATAATGTACAAAGGTGACAAGGTTATAGGTTTTTTCTCCACGCAGAACATCCACCAGTAGACCATGATTTCTTAGTATTTATTCTTTGTTTATTTTTATTGTTGTTTCCCAAGGGCTGACTGTAAATGGTTCTTTGGTAGGACTGCTCTCTGGTAGTCGCAGTTGTCTGGCTGTGAACGGTTCAGTAAATAAATGTATTGCTTCCATTATTTCATTGGGAGTTGATCCCAAGTACCTTAGAACTGGCCAACAACTGGCTTATATGCATGTATACACACTGCTTCTCTAAAGGCATGTATACACCCGGGGAATTGAAAATTTGGTTTAAGCATTTGGCTTGGCTCTCATTTGGTAGGAGCATTCTTACCCCCAGCACTGTCCCTCTTGGTGATGTTGTAAGACATGCTGTACAAGCTGCCTTCTGAATTGGAGGAAGTGTAGCCATCTCTGCAGAGGACTGGGGCTGAGTCAATTATTATCAACCATAAGAATTACCATTTTCTGGGCCAGACCATAGGTCCGTCTTGCCCCGTATCCTGTGTTAAGTAGCCCCTGACACACTGTGCCAAGTTGCAACCCCTCTTCTGCCTCCTCCAGAACCTCCTTCTGATGTTCTGGCTATACTTCTCCCCACACCATTTTTGTGCTGCACTTCCCATTCATGGCTGCACCAAGTCCCAGGACCTCCTGATCAACCTCCTCTTGGATCTGGCCAAGCTGGCCATCTATGAGACCACAAAGGAATCTTTGGCTGTACAGAACCTGGATGAATGTGGGGCTGCTTTCCTGACACTCCTCTGCTCACATCTCAAGGTGGAGTTTCACTGGTTGGCACTCACAACTCCTTCAGGGGGCACTGGATGGGCACTGGTTGGTGTGTTCTGCTCAGCATCCACTTCTGAAGGCCTAATGAAACTGGCTAAACTCTTAGCTTCCACAACATGTGATGTAATAAGTTCCACACTTCAATGACACACAGTGTAAAAAAGAACTTCCTTTTGTTAGTTTTAAACTTACTACCTACTAGTTTCTTTTTGTGATCCTAGTTCTTGTATTGTGAGAGAGTGAGTCTCTCCTCATATGGCAACTGTCCACAATGACTCCCAGATCTCTTTTCTGTTCATCTTCCATGGTATCTAATCTGGGGGACAAAGATGGCTGATAAGGCAGATCCAGGATCAACAGACTATGTTGCAACTTGGGCATGTGTTTCCAAATGGTTCCAGATTCTTGATTCAGTTTGCAACACTCCTGCAACACTTCAGTTTCTGCCACTCCTGCTTTGCTGACTCCTATTGTTGTCACAAGGTTTGAAAGTATTGAGATGGTGGCAGCCAACTCTTCCTCCATTTGGGGCAGTCCTGGGCAACACTCTTGCACAAATTGGTGTTGGATTTTTCTCAGATTGGCCTTGAGGATATCCTTGAAGTGTTTGCTCTGCCTTCCTCTTGAGCTTATGCCTTGACTGAGCTGTGAAAATAAGACCTGCTTTGCGAGTCAGGAGTTTGACATCTGGATGATGTGGCTGGCACAATGAAGTTAATGTCTTTTCTGCATCATAACAGCTAATGTAGAGCCCATCATAGTGTAGAGGTATAGTTTGCATTATTTTTGCCGAAGTGCATTGTTTTACAGTTATCTGCATTGAATTGCATGTGCAATTTTTGTTGCCCATTTGCTTAGTCCTGCCAGATCCTTTTGTAGATTCTCAGAGTCTGCTTTGGTCTTTACCACTTTAAATGATTGTGTCATCCACAAATCTGGCCACCTCACTACTCATCCCCTTTTCCAGATCATTTATGAACATGTTAGACAGCACCCGTTCCAACACAGACCCCTGATAGACAGTGTTTACTTCTTCCATTCTGAAAACTGGCATTTATACCTACTCTGCTTTCTATCTTTAAACCAATTTCTAATCTGCAAGTGGATATGCCCTGTAATCCCATGACTACCAAATTTAGTTAAGAGTCTTTGATGGGGGACCCTGTCAATGGCCTTTTGGAAGTCCAAATATACAGTGTCAACTGGATTGCCCCTTAATTGGCATCTGGGTGTGATGTCTGTTTATCTCCACCCTACTTACATTACTGATCTTTTAAATACTAATAGGCTTATTTAAACTGTAAAGTTGTTCAGTAAAGCATATGCCAAATCTTCAGTTTTCTCTATATTCAGTTTTAAGAATATAATGAGGTTCAACAAGGACAAGTGCAAAGCCCTGTACTTAGGACAGAAGAATCCCATGCACCAGTACAGGCTGGGGACTGCCTGGCTGGGCAACAGCTCTGTAGAAAAAAACCTGGGGGTTACAGTGGACAATAAGCTGAATATGAGCCAGCAGTGTGCCGTTGGTGCCAAGAAGGCTAATGGCATGCTGGGCTGCATTGGTAGGTGGGTTGCCAGTAGGTCAAGGGAAGTGATTATTCCTTTCTATTCAGCACTGGTGAGGCTACATCTGGAGTACTGTGTTTATTTTTCAGCGCCCCCCCGTCCCCACCACAGAAGGGATATGGACAAATTGGAGAGTCCAGCAGACAGCAACAGAAATGGTGAGTGAGCTGGGAAGACTGAGGATTTAATAGCAGCCTTCAACTATCTGAAGGGGAGTTTGAAAGAGGATGGAGCTGGACTGTTCTCAGTGGTGGCAGAAGACAGAACAAGGAGCAATAGTCTGAAGTTGCAGCAAGGGAAGTTAAGGTTAGATATTAGGAAAAAAATTCTCACTAGGAGGGTAGTAAAACACTGAAATACGTTAACAAGAGACGTGGTGGAAGATCCATCCTTGGAGGTTCATAGATTTCATACGCATTAGGGTTGGAAGGGACTTGAGAAGGTCATCGAGTCCAGCCCCCCACCCGAAAGGCAGGAAGTCAGCTGGGGTCATAGGATCCCAGCAAGATAAGCATCCAATTTACTCTTGAAGGTGTTCAATGTAGGTGCTTGAACCACC
>NW_017728910.1:9803159-9856649 GCF_001723895.1 Crocodylus porosus | reverse complement strand
GGTCATAGAAGGAAATGAGATTAGTCAAGCATGACCTACCTGCAACAAACCTGTGTCAGCTATCCCTCAGGATGTTAGTGTCAGCCAATCCATTAAGGATGGCGTCTTTAATAAATTTTTCCTAGATCTTCCCCGGGATAGAAGTCAGGCTGATGGGTCTATAGTTTGCTGGATCCACTTTCCTCCCCTTCTTGAAGATCGGCATCACTTTGGCCTTCTTCCAGTCTTCGGGCACTATACCAGTGCACCAGGAGTTTTCAAAGATTCATGCCAGGGCAGGGCTATGATGCTTGCCAGCTCCTTGAGTACCCTGGGGTGTAGACTGTGAGGGCTAGCTAACTTAAAGGTATCCAGCCTCTCAAGGCGTTCCTTCAAGAGGTCAGCATTGATGGAGGGCAGGGGATTTCCCGCACCTGGACCTCCCTGTCCCGTAGTGGGCATGGGCGTTCCATGGGACTGATGAAAGACCAATGCAAAGTACCCATTTAATAGGTTGGTTTTTTCCTTGGTGTCAGTTGTCAGTTGTCCCATTCAGTTTAGCAGGGGTCCAATATTGCCCTTGCTTTTCCTCCAGCTCCCTACATGTCTGAAAAAGGACTTTTTATTGCCCTTGATGCTGAAAGCTGGTTGGAGTTCAGTTGCAGCCTTGGCTTTCCTGGTTTGCTCCCTGGAGTACTGGACCAGCGCAGAATATTCCTCCTTGGAGGTGAATCTCATCCTGCATCCTTTGTAGGCCTTTCTTTTTAGCCTCAGGAGGTCTGCTAGATCCTTGGAGAGCCAGGGGGGCTGTTGTGCCCTCTTGCTGCCTTTCCTCCAAGATGGAATAGAATTAGCTTGTGCATTGAGGATCATTCCCTTGAGGAGCAACTACTCTTCCTGAACTCTCCTCCCCCTGAGGTCATGGTCTCTTAGGGCCTCACTGACAAGCCTCCTGAGCTTGTCAAAGTCAGCTTTCCTGAAGTCAAGGGCTTCAGTGTTGCTGACTGGCTTGCCAGCTTTACGATGGATGGTGATAGTGAAGGTGATTAGCTCCCTGTCACCCAGCTTCCCATCAATCACTAGGTCCCCATTTACGTCATCTCTAGTAGCCAGTACCAGGTCGAGCAGCACTTTACCTCTTGTTGACCCGTAGATTTTTCAAAACCTGGCTAGACAAAGCTTTGGCTGGGAAGATCTAGTTGGGGCTGGTCCTGCTTTGAGCAGGGGGTTGGACTAGATGACCTCCTGAGGGCCCTTCCAGCCCTAACTTCCTATGATTCTAAGTTACTTAGACAAGCTTATTAAAGCGCACCAGCAGGTGCTTAAATAAAAAGTAGAGTTGGGACTACATGATTAGGGTTATAAGAACGATCACAATGCAATTTATGGTGAAAAACAGATGTACACAAGGGGCCAAATTTGTAATGGATTCATCTAGCAAGTTTTTATGGTAGTCAAGTTAGACTGGGGTGAAAAGACAGGTTTTTATAGGCCATTGATGCAATCAGATATTTCGTTCTGTTGCTGGCACAAGGTGCCCGAGGGAGGCAACAATTGGGTTCGTTGCCCGGTGTGCGTCGCGCCAAATAAACACATTGGGGGGAGAAGCAGACAGAGTTTATTTGAGCTCTAGTAAAAGGTGCAGGGAGACTGTATGGTCTCAAATCCTGCGCACTTAGCCCTGCAACAGTGTACTTTTATATCTTGGTCAATTCTCTGCAGTGATTTTCCACTAGTTGGCCCCCCTCTTCCTCCCCTTTCCCTCCTCCCTTCTCTCTCCGAGCAGTGCCCTTGCATTCCACAGATAACAGTTTTAGCTTGCCTGCTTTCCAGAAGGACAGGAGATTACAGGTGCCAGAGAAAGGGTTACAAAGGTGTAGGCAAGGGGGGGTCCTGGCTCGTCTGAGCCCAGAGCAGAAGGACTTCATCGACACTCGTGGTCTTCCATCCCTCTGAGTTACCTAGGGTTATGCCCAGTGACACCAACAGTTCTAAATCGGAGTTTGTATTATGAAGCTTACTTTCTCAGAGTATGGAGATGGATGTGGAGGGGGTAATTTTAGTTTTATTAAAAAGTGATCAGATAAATTTACACTTACACTATATGAACTATATCTATATTCAAAGGTGGAAAAGAGCATGATATTATGCCAAAATGCACATCTAAATCAGAGATTAATCCTTTGTGTGAGCCTACAAACTGTTAATTGGACCCTGAGCATTCCACTGGAAACTCTGAAGTCAACAGAATCAAAGTAACCAGTGAAGTAATTGCAGTTTTCAAGTAGTAGTGGATTAATTGACTTTGCTAATGGCTATAAACTGCTGCAAAACCTTTACAAGTAGAAATTCACAACCAATAATAAGTAATAGGAGATGCTGAAGGTGACATTGACATGGTCATTTATCTGTAACCAGAAATGACTGCTACATATGTGGCCATTATTTAATATTCAATGTTCAAGGTTTTAAAATGTCATATTTGTAAAGCGTAAAAATAAAATTTTAGTGCTGAATTTCATCATATATTTCTCATTGAACCTTAAAATAATGTCATGTTTTTATGGACATTTTTAATAGTGTGAAAACATAATTATCTCCATTCTCTTGGGCTCAGTATCCTCTAATAATGTACTATAGTCATTCAACAATTACCATACACTGACTTTACAAATGACTATTTGCAGACTAGAGGAACATATCCACATTGGGGATATACAAAAATATGCAAGTGATAAATAGTAGGGTCAAGCTACTGGCATCTATGAATTATTCACATTAGTCCTTTTAGCCAACTTCCACTAAATATCCATTCAGTATATAGACTATAGTTGTAACTAATTATTCAATATAACATGAATGCCAGAAGGGTTTGAAAGAAAGCAAGCAATAACCCAACCCTAGCTAGAAAGCAAAACTGAATTAGAATAGTGTGAGTTGGAGTCTGGTAGTCATGGTACCACAATATTTTCACATTAAGACAATTGATTCAAAGAATTCCTGGAGCATACGTGGTAAAAAAATCCTGGCCATATATGAGACAAGCCCTACATTCCAGAAGTTATTTGTGGGGTACTAGTTAGAAGATGCCATCTGCTGCTCCATATGGCCATTTCTCTTCTAACACCTGTGCTCTATGATCTGCATATTGTCCTAGGATGATGTTGTAATGCTATTATGACACTTATTTTACATTGCTAAGATACTCTTGGGTTATACATTTGGATTTTCTGAACTTTAGGACTAAACAAAAACCCACATTTCTTTAGTTTTATCTACTCATGGCTATTCCTTAAAGGTTATCTTCATATCCTTTTCATAGAATACAATTTCTACTTACAACAGGGTTTAACTGCAGGGTTTAATACAATATCAGGAGTCAGATGCTTCAGCACAGGTTCCATGGGACATCTCTGTTTTTCTGTACACATTAGGTTGCAGTGCTTGCAGAAGGAAGCATCATTTGTTAGACTATTTCAGCCCTGAGGCTACAGTAGTAGCTATGAAGCAGATATATTACCAGAGGAAATAAAGGAATTTGTCTTTTTAGGACTCTAGCTAATCTCATCACTCTACACACAAGGATGAAAATATGGCTGAGGAACTGAAAGGCATTGTACTCCTTTTCACATCATTTTTATTTCAGGCCTACTTTATAAGAAGTCAAATCATCTTTTTAAAATAATGTTATAATTCTTTTCATTTTTGCATGTTAGTGAAACACACATTTCTTAACATTTGCAAGGATTTAGCTGCTTTGTTTTGCTTTAATGTTGATTGTGTATTACAATTATTAGGCTTACAAGTCAGACACTTTGGTACTGACCCTCTACATGAGAGCAGGTAACATAGAAATGGCCTCAAATGTAAGTAGAATCTAGATGGACATCCCCAGCACAGTAGCTAAAGTTAGTTTGGGTAGCATTTAAAAAAAAAAGAATGAAAATGGCTCTTTAGAAAAGACAGAGTCAATTAGTATTATAATCCTGCTGGTATAATATGGAGCCAAAATTCATGCTGTTTGGCAGTAAGCCATAATAGATGGCTGGAATAGGTTACCTAGAGAGGTGGTGGAATCTCCATCCGTGGAGGTTTTTAACGTCCATCTTGATAAAGCCCTTATTGTATGATCTAGCTGGGGATGGTTCTGCTTTGAGTAGGGGGTTGGACAAGATGATCTCTGGAGGCCCTTCTAGCCCTCATTTTCTATGATTAGGATGAGTCCTGTCTTTTTTATTGTCTATGGACATATGACTTAATACAACTGCCTGTATTTAAGTGTTTACTACCATTGACGCTTCACACTACCAGCCTTAGACTCCAGACTACCTTAATCCATGCAAGTAGCTGTATCAGGCCTCCCAGACAAAATGGGTCAGCTCACATTCATTGTCTTAGCAAGATAAGATCGTGTTTACAGACATTAACAAGGACAGATCCCTTTTCCGGAAACAGTAGTATTCTGAACTTTTAAAAGGAATATGTAAAGACATAGGAACTAAGTTGGTGTTTGAAAAGACCCCTGAATTAATTAGACCTTAACCCCTGGAAGTTGTGGGCTTTAGTATAATAATGAATAAAAAGTAATTCACACTCTGGTTTAACATGTAGCACTCAATTTTCCCATCGATACATGGGTGGAACCCCACAATAGAATAGCTTTATAGTTAGTTGGGAATAAATACATAATGTGAACTACATCAGGGCTCTTGAGAGGGTCTAATACCAATTGATCATGTTTCTCCCTAGTTGAAGCTTCCAGTATGCCTTCTGTATTTCCTTTGCTAGATCTATTTATCAATTTCTTTCTTTGACCAGGAACCAAACTAGAGATGTGTAGAGCAGGGGCTACTTGAGGCAAAACAGATATGCAGGTATCAGCAAGGAGGAGAGTCTAGCAGAATGTGGAAAAGGGAACATGGGATACACAGTTCATTTGAAGTAGCACCCTGTGGTACTCAGCAGAAGACTGAGGATAGGAGAAAGCCCGTATTTCTCTAGAGGCACTATTTGGGCTGGATGTAGTCTTATTTATAATGTATATAAGAAGATTACTGAGATGACATTGCTGCTGTTCAAACAAAATCAATAGTCCCCTTGGAAGAATTCATAAGTGTTACATGCATCTTATAAAACAGTCAGTTTTGATCTGAACTATGAAAAGATTTATATTTTTACAAAAATGTATCTTATTTGAACAACATCCAGATTTTTAGCAGTTCAGCAAGGATTTTAAAAAACAAAACAAAAAAGAAAAATAAACAAACAAAAAACCCTTAACAATGCACATGATTTTTCAGATTTGTAATTCTAAAACTGGTGAGTTGTTATTTTTTTAATTACAGTTTGAAATTGTCTAATGCACTTTTGCTAAATTTCACAAAGCCTTACCCTATGTAAATGATTTGAGGGCTAAGGAAAACAATTGAATTATGAGCTCTGTAGGCCAGGCATGGCTAATGATAATTGAAGTTACCTTAAGTGAGATGTATGTACTTTTTGGTAGCCTAAGGTGACTGAGCCATACCTAGTAATCTATGATGTGTTCATGATTCTGTCTATAAAGTATCTCCAATGTGACTCCAATGTTGTTGAGAATACTGCTGATGAAACACTTAGATGAACAGTGCACTGAGTCTGGTTGCTCTAATGCTGTTGAAGGTGAAAAAAAATCCATCTCAGTTTGCCCTGGCACAGTATATGTTTTCACTGCCATTAGCATGGGCTAGTTTCTCTTTGGAATGCACAATTGAGCCAAAATAATTTATTCATGCTGAAATTAAATATGATGCCAAAGGTATACTCTTCAACATAAAGGGAATAAGGAATTGTAATTTCCTTTGTATGATAATTTACCATAACAATCCTGAAGTTATTTAGGTAACTCTACTTTCTTATAAACCAATAAAACATAGGGATTGAAAGACCTAAATTAAAGTGTAGCACAAAACTAAACACTATCTGACCTTTCTGTATCTTGCTTCTCTTGCTTTATTGATTTGTATAAATAATAAAATTCTGTTCTAATGTACCAAGACTACATAATAGTTTTGTAGAAGAAAACTATGGAAATTATTTATTCATCATAATTGAAGGCCTCAGAACCAAAACAACATTTTGTAGAGTCTTCCTATAGAATAGGAAATTACTTTCCTGGAACCACTACAAAGACCTGAATTAATTTCCACTGAGATGCACATTAGCGGATTAGTATGAACTTGCATTCTGCTTTCTGAGTTAATTGACTTTCAAACTCAGACTATGACCTTATTTCTATTTGCATATTACATCTTCTATGATGTTAGAATGCAAGACACCATTACTTAACCAATATCACATTATCATCAATGATATCATAACAGTATAGACAACAATGCTGCCCTTGATCTCCTTATATCAATGATTTACACAATCAATGATAATTTATAGAAAGTATTTCTCAAAATATTTTATGTATAAGCTTATAAATACTTTGTAAAATACCTAAAGGCCTCAAACAGCATTAATTATAGGCAACACGGGATCTTTATGGATTCCCTAAGATAGGCACTATTAAAAAAACAAAACAACAGATCTCCTTTGCTCAATTATTTTCCAATTTGATCCGACCTAAGATACAGCAAAAGTTAAACAATGAAAGGAAAGTGTGTGTGGTTATTGTAAATGCAAATAAAAATAGATACCCTGTTTACAAGCTATCAGTTTCATACCTCGATATACTAGAAGGTGCCTGAGAGTGATATCTCAATGCAAAAGAAGGATGAAAAGCATAGCAAGAGACCAACTTGGCTAATAATAGGCTCTTCAGTGGCTTGAAGTGTAAAAAGGAATCTCATAAAAAAGCAGAAACTTGGCCATCTTACTAAGGATGAGTATGAAGGTATAGTATAGATATGCAGGGTAGGGGACAAAATTAGGATGACCAAGGTACATATTAAGATACAGATAGCATGGAAAATAAAAGGCAATACAAACATTAGAAGCCCATTAGAAGTAGGAGTGCCTGGATAAGTAGGGGAACCTAATAATGGATGATGTAAAGAAGTCTGAAGTGTGTAATGCCTCCCCCCTCTCAATCACCACAAAAAGTTCAACTATCAGAAAGCAAACACAGCTGATATCAAGGACAGGGGATGAGATAATCAGTCAAGAATAGGGAAAGAACAGATTAGGAATTACTTAAACTGGATGTTTTCAAATTGGCAAGACTGAATGAAATTCATCCTTGAGTACTCAAGGAATTATATGAGATAATTAGAGAACACCTGGTTATTAACACTGAGAACTCATGGAGATCAGGTGAGGTCCAAGGCGTTTCAAGGCCCTACAGATCATACCTGGAAGATAAATCAAATGACATCTTCCAAGATAAAGTGGGGCTTAACAACCACGGGATAACTAGTAGGTAGTACACATACCAATGGGGTGAAGTAGGGTGTACCTGCATGGTTATCTGTGGTAACTGGTGATTTGCTTTCCTGTTGGTTTTCAATTATTATTCAAAGTGATAACAAAGGTATAAAAGATGCAACTATCCAATTATGTTTTGGATGTGTATCTCCTGTGCAATTTTCTTCTACCAGCTGGTCTGTTCAGCTGGCTGACAGTGATTAAAAGCTTTTTAACTGTACTTATTGTATCATTTCTTCAAGCTTAATAATACTAGTATGTGCAGAAAACCAAGGATGAAGTGGAACTGTGTGGGGCTGGGACCCTGCTGGCCTAGGCATTTATGATACAGGGGACTGGTTTACATGATCTACTAAAGTCCCTTCCAGTTCTGTTCTTCTACAATGCTAAGCGTGTAATTCTCTGATGTACTGAGTGCCCCCCACATTCACTGAAGGCACAGGAGAGGCTCATATCTGAAACATTCATTATCCAATTTGTGCTCATTCCTGAGGGCTATCCTTGCTCTTTTTGTACATCACAGAACTAGATTCAGAAGATTTTGGGGTGCACAAGCAGATATGGAAACCTCCAAAAAAGCACTCACCATCCCACACTGTGCATCCACCTGCTGCATGCCCTACTCACCTAATGATTGTGTTCTGGTGAGTAAGGCCAGAAAGGTGCAAATTGTAATCAGAAGTAATTGTAGTTTTTGAGTGCCTCCTTATACACAAACTTCAACTTCGAGATTTGGCATAGAGCACTTGAAAAAGTATTGATTTAAGGCAGTTATGGTGCCAAGAACAGAGAAGAGCAATCAAGCTCTGTTTGGAATATACTTTATTTATTTGCACACATGTATATCTCTTCCTGTTTATGGCCATTGCAGACTCAGTCCCCTCTTTAGTTTAACTGTGCAAAGCTGCCCTGCATAGAGTACAGCCTCTTTATTTATGAGCTTCCCACTCCCACACCATCTGCAACCATCTGCAGGGAAAAAAAAGTAATGATGATGAACATGATATAAATAAGGGAAATGTGCTCCATTTAGGCCTATTCTGTACAGTGAGAGGTAAATTGGAACAACACAGATGAAATCCTGCGATGGTCCTATTAAACATAACTACGCAGCATCTGCCTTCTGTTTTCTAGATACATTACAATGAAAGAAAAACTCAGTTGGTAAAAGACACTCATTTATAAAGTTCTCTGCTTTTCCCTGTAGACGTCAGAGTAAAGAAAAGAAAAGGCACCTAGATCATCAGCTCCATCTCCCTGACAGTGAAAGGTTGTTCCCTATTGTGTATTTACTAGTGCTTTGTTCAGTGTAGGTTTCCTTGTCCCAAGCGAAGAAGCTTCCACCTCTTTCTTTGGGGAATGGTTTCACAGCCTAATAAATCTCACTGTCAAGGTTTTCTTTTCCTGCTTTGCAGCTTACATTTTTCCTTTCCTATTTTCATCCCATTACTCCTAGTAATACCCCACATGTCACACTAAATAATCCTTCATTCTCCTTGACACCCTTCATATATTTCTACATGGTTATCTTTTCTCAGACCCCTCTGGACATCACCAAGTCATCACTGTTTTATAATATCTCTTTACTGTTCATTTTCTGATGCTGTATGGAAATGTCAAGCTCAGAAACATTAAGCAGGATCCTGAGCAGAGATTGAGCGCTTGGGCTTGTTTTGTTGTTTTTCCTATTGATAAATTATAATTTCTTTTGACAGCATAAAATATGTAGCTAATAATTAATATTGATGCTTACTCATTTCTAGGACCACATTTGTCTGAGGGAGAAATAGAAACTGGTCATGGAAATGTTAGTATTGAAATATGTATCTGACCCGAAATACTGTCATTCTTCATTCTAGTGAATACTCTTCTACCTGCTGCCACCATAGGGCTCTGATTCTGCAGATATTTGGGCACAGATATTTTCAACACCCTGGAGGTATGTCAGGTGCCTGGTTCCCGTTAAAAGTGTGTGCACCTCCTTTCCTTTGAAAATAAACACAAACAATAGGGCCTGATGAACCAAAATTTCACTCAAAACTTCAACTTAGGATGTTTTCCCCCCTCCCTATATTTCTATGCTCTGCATATTAACACAGGAGGTATGATGAGATATTTTGGACATATGCTTTTGTTTATATATTATTATGAAATTTAGTAGTCTTGGCCCTCTTGGCTTAGGGTTTTATGTTTAGCTAGTTTGTCTGCATTTGGTGAAAATATTACTTGGCGCAACCCACTGGGATTACTGATATTATGAAAGTGAATCTAAAAAAAAATCAAAAAGAAAACCCTGTAACTTAACAGATTTGATAGCTACATACACACAATATCATCTGCGGAAAGGTGCCTTATCACCAGGGATCCTGGTTTTCTCCGATAAAAAAAATTCAAAAGTCTCTGATTAAAACAAATTACAAATACAATTCTAAAGTAATTTGGAAGCCTACCAGTGCCTCAATCATTATAATAAAATAAATTCTAAATACATATATATTTTGATCTTTGATTTTGGTTTTTTTTATCATGGCTAATTAAAGCTGCCCCTGCCCTCTTCACTCACCAAGATGCAGTGTTCTCCACCTCCCACCCCGCTTGTGGTGCCAAGAAGCCCTGACGTACTAGTGCCCTGCTCAGCCCATTGGCACTTACTCCCAGACCACAGCACCCCCAGCCCTGCCAGCACCCCTCACCCCTCCTGACCTGCAGCCCCTGTCTGACCCCCACCCTTTACTCTCTTCTAGCACCAACTCCCCCTCTGCATCAGGGGGGTGTGGGGCAGGGGGGTGGGCATAGGTGACACCATAATTCACATGACCCCCAGATTTCTGAGCCAACAGCAGGGCTGCTGACCAAACCTGGCAGAAGCCATCTCTGCAGCCCAGCAGGCAAGACCCAGAATGGGATGGTGGACTGGGGCAGGGAGACTTAGCGCTGCTGTCACTGCCAGGAGCTCCTCACTAATCACACTGCCATGGCCACACAGGTGAGGTACCACTACACACTGCTGCTACCCCTACTGCTGCTGAGCAGGCAGGGGGTACCTCACCTTGGCAGCATTGGCTGTGTGCCTGGTGTGGGGCTCCTGGCAGCAGTGGAGGCAACACTGAGTCTTCCTGCCCCACTCTGCCCTCCTGCACCAGGTCTCACCCGCTGGGCTATGGAGAAACTGGCTCCTGCCCAGTCTTAGTCCAGCCAGGCTGCAGCCCCATGCCCTGCTTTTGGCACAGAAATCTGGGGGAGGGGCAGGGGGGGCAGGGCATGTGCCTGGTGGAGGTGCCTGGATCATGCCCAAGCCTTGGCCCCGCAACCCCTTCCCCTCCCCCCCGTCCCATAGATATACCTGTATCTAGCTGCCAGAACTGCTCCCACCACCCTGCTTGGTTGTATTGCTGGCCATGTGTTCACATGCACCTGCCTCCCCCTGCTTCCAGTCGCCTTCCCCCAGCTCTCCCCAGCCCCGAGCAGCTTGTTGCAGGCTGGAACTGTGCCAGACTGCAAGGGGAAACCGATGGTTTTCTACTTCAAGGGGAAAATCTGCATTTTTCCACAGGAAATGGTAAATCCAGATCCCTGCTCATAACCCACATTATACCATTTTAGTTACTGAGCCTGAGTTTCTAGGTCTCCTATTGCAGGTGCACCCAATAACTCAGTTACAGGGCCCACCTCAGTTACAGCCAGCCATAACAGCTAATTGAGCTTGCCAGCTCCCAATAACTGCTTCACAGATAGCTATGGCTTTGTACATCCCATAGCACCGTCTAATTAAAAAAACAATTTAACCATATGTATACATTAACCATGCCATGAAATATACCAGACGGAAAATTAAGTGAGTTGCTCTAGTGTTTTAAATATTTAACTAAATTGTTTTTAATATTGCATGAGGTTATTATTTATATGATAATGTTTTCCCCCAACACTGACCTCTCTCCATACCATTTCAGATAACCTTTCAGTTCCAGGTATGCAAAGGTTTCCATTTGTAAAAACAAGTCAAAATAATTTGTCCTTCACAATAAATGGACATGAACCTATCTCTATTTATACCAATAGTTTATTTTCTCTGTAGGTTCCCAGGGGAGCTTGAGTGAGTCAATCTCTTAAAAATTGTAAGTGAATACTATTTCATAAAATGAATGAAATAATGAAATACAAAGCTATCTTAAAGAACAATTTTGCATATTCTGGGAGCAGGTGTCCTTTCAAATCTGGTTTACAAGTCCACACAAATTATGAAGTTAACAATTCTAGGGTGGTTTTCTTTGAAATGCATCAGGGACTGACATACACAAAAACTTTTCCTTTTATCATGTGTTTATAAATATGTTTTAAAGGATTTATTATGATAATCTCTAAATTGCATGAAAACAAGTGAAATGGATTGGGTCCCTGAGACACATAGGCTAGAAACAGAAGGTATGCATAAACTGGTTTAAGTGATCAGAAACTAGTTTAAGCCTGGAACAGAACATACGTTCAGTGCACATAAACCAGTTTCAAAATGAGACTGGTTTAAGGTAAACCTGGTTGAATGTAGTATTAGACTTAACTGATCCGAGTCATTATTGACTCCAAGATGAACATGGGCCGACAAGGAGAGGTCACGGTTGGCAGAGCTAACCGCACCTTGTCGTGCATCCACAGATGCATCTCAAGTAGGGCCAAGGAGGTGATCCTCCCCCTCTATGCAACACTGGTCAGGCCACAGCTGGAGTACTGTGTCCAGTTCCCATCCTTCAGGAGGGATGTGGACAACACTGAGAAGGTCCAGAGGAGGGCCTGCATGATCCCACGTGACAACAGGCAGACCCTACAATGACAGACTGCGGGACCTGAACCTGTTCAGCCTTCACAAGAGAAGGCTGAGGGCGAACCTGGGGACTGTCTATAAACTCACTCGGGGGGGACCAGAAGGGTTTGTTCCCCCTAGCACCCCTGTGCATAATAAGGAATAACAGCCATAAGTTGTTGGAGAGTAGGTTTAGATTAGACATCTGTAAGAACTACTTCACAGTCAGGGCAGCTAGGATCTAGAACCAGCTTCCAAGGGAAGTGGTGCTGGCTCCTACCCTGGGGGTCTTTAAGAAGAGGCTTGATGCCTACCTGGCTGGAGTCATTTGAGTTTTTCTCCTGTCCAGGCAGGGGATTGGACTTGAAGATCTACAAGGTCCCTTCTGACCCTGATTCTATGATTCTATGATAAATCAGTTTATGCAGCTTCTGGCCTAGACCCCTTCCTGGTTCAAGTTAAATCAGAGTCCCCCAGAATCTCAGCATGCTTTTCAGCCCTGGACTGGGCTGTGCTGTCTGCTGTCTAGCTGGAGCAGGGGTGGAGATGTGGCCAGAAGCTGGCCCAGCGTGGCCCCCGAGGCGAAGGGGGCAGGGAGGGAGCTGATTCCCCTCTCCCTCCCCTCTCCCTCTGGGACTCCAACTGGGGTCTGCCTGGCCACATCGGAGCACCTCTGTCAGATATTCCCCCACCCTCAAAGTTTAAGTAGTGGTGGGATGAGGCCAGCCCCATCAGCACCCTGAAATGAATGAGGGAGGGATGGGGATTTGTTATGAAATGTAGTAGTCTTGGCCTAGGCTTTTGTCTTCCCCTCCATCCCCTCTCCCCCTCCATCCCCTCTCCCACCAGGGGACTGCAGCTGTGGTCTGCCAGCCCCAGCCACTGCCTCCACTGCTCACACCCAGTCACGGAGACCCTGACTGGGGTTCTCTGTGGGGAGTGGATAGGGAGAGGAGAATAAACCCCCTCCCTGCCACCTTCACCTCAAGGGCCATACTGACCAGTGTCTGGCTACACTTCTGCCCTTGACATGGTGTCCCAGGTTCTGCAAGTCTCTTCCCAGTGTGGGGGCTGCACTTCAGGTGGGAGTGGGGTGGGGAGAGCTGCCACAGCCTGCGCAGGGCAAGCAGCATTGGCAGGGCTTGAAGGGGTGGCTATGAGGGCAAAGCTGAATTTTGAAGTGGCCATTGCTTCCTAAATGCCTCCTAGTGCCTCCACCACTTGCCCCACACAGGCTGTGGCAGCCCTGCCAGCCATGTTCCCACCTACAGTGAAATCCCCCCAACCAGGGAGAGGGTTGTACTCTCCAAGATACCATGACAGGGACCGCTGCCCCATCAGGACCTCTCCCCACTCTCCAGGCCAGTGGCAGGGGTGGGGGTGTGGCCAGATGCCAGCCAGCATGTCCCCCTGAAAAGACAGGGGCAAGGAGGGGTTTATTTTCCACTCCCTCTACCTGGGGAACCCCAGCCTGGGTCTGCTTGGCCAGGTGTGAGTAGCAGAGGCAATGGCTGGGGCTCGGAGACCCTGGCTGCAGTCCCCCAGTGGGAGAGGTGATGGAGGGGGGAATAAACCCTCTCCCTGCCTCCTTTGCCATGTTGGCCAGCATTTAGCTATGCCCCTACTGCCAGAGCAGCAAGGCAGGGAGTCCCGACACGGGCTGCTGCACCCCAGCCAGGCCAGCCCCAGCTGGGTTCTCTGCCAGTGGGACAGGGGAGGAAGGGGGGATTAAATCCCCCTGCCTCCCCCCATTTATTTCAGGATTCTCAGGGGGCTGGCCACAACCCCTGGTTCTAGAGTGGCATGGGGGGTGGGGGGAGAGAATGCCTGACAAACCCTGGCTGGGCTCCTGGGGGAAGAAGGAGGAATAAACCCTCTCCTTGTCCCCTTTTCCTGGTGAGACTGGACATGTTCAAATCAGCAGGTCCAGATAATGTCCCCCCAAAGGTTCTGAGGGAATTGGCAGAGGCTATTGTGGGACCCCTGGCCCCACTCATGGTACTCTGGTGAAGTATTAGAGGATTGGGAAAGGGCCAATATGGTCACAAAATCCTTGGACACAGGTGTCATGGTGGATGCCATCTTTCTGGACCTTAGGAAGGCCTTTGACACTGTCTCTCACCCCATTGTCATTAAAAAATTAGGCGACTGTGGCGTTGATGCCTACATAGTCAGATGGGTCACAAATTGTTTGGAGGGCCACACCCAGAGAGTGGTGGCGGATGGCTCATTTTCGACCTGGAGGGATGTGGGCAGTGGGGTTCCCCAGGGCTCGATCCTTGTGCCCACACTGTTCCATATCTTCATCAGCAACTTGTACAAGGGGATGAAAAGAGCCTTGTTCAAGTTCATAGATTACACTAAGATATGGGGCATGCCAGAAGGGAGGGACAGGCTACAACTAGATCTGGACAGATTACAAGGGTGGGCGAATGAGAATAGAATGGGTTTCAATACTGACAGGTGCAAGATACTGTACCTAGGGAGGAAAAAGCAGCAGCATACCTATAAGCTGGGGAACTCCCTTCTCATCAGCACAGAGGCAGAAAATGATCTTGGAGTCCTTACTGATTCCAAGATGAACATGGGCCGCCAATGTGAGGAGGCAGTCAGGAAGGCTAACCGCACCTTGTTATGCATCCACAGATGCAACACAAGCAGGTCAAAGAAGATGATCCTCCCCCTCTATGTGACATTGGTCAGGTTGCAATTGGAGTACTGCATCCAGTTCTGGGTGCTGCACTTCAGGAGGGATGTGGACAGCATTGAGAGAGTCCAGAGGAGGGCCACTTGCATGATCAGGTGGCATCAGGGCAGGTCTTATGACAAGAGGCTACGGGACCTGAACCTGTTCAGGTTCCACAAGAGAAGGCTGAGGGGGAATCTGGTGGCTGCCTATAAACTTGCCAAGGGGGACCTGCAGGGAACGGGAGAGATCCTGTTCCCCTCAGCACTACCGGGAATAACTAGGAATAATGGCCATAAGTTGACTGAGAGTAGGTTCAGGCTGGACATCAGGAAGCACTACTTCACAGTCAGGGTGGCTGGGACCTGGAACCAACTTCCAAGGGAAGTGGTGTTTGCTCCTACACTGGGGGTCTTCAAAAGGAGTCTAGATAATCCCCTTGCCAGGGCCATTTGACCCCAGGATTCTTTCCTGTCCATGGCAGGGGGTCGGACTTGATGATCTGCTCAGGTGCCTTCCGACCCTACAGACTATGAAACTATGAAACGAAAGTAAATTAAATCTGCTGGATTAAGGTGATTTTTATACTGGAATTCATAGCATAAGTCAAATATTGTAATAGTCATAGGCTGAAACCAAATACATTATTTATCTTGACTTTAGAAGAAACCCCGAGTTTAATGCAGTTTTATTAAAAATATCTTCCCTAGAATGGTATGCATAGATAGAAAGCACTGCACTGTTCTTTATCTGCAACTGATAACAATCATCAGCTGAGATAGCAACTTCACAAAACTCAATACACATGAACGGAAAAACTTATAAGGTGATGCTTCTTGTAGGTATCTTTTTGAAAAATAGATGAGCTACAGAAGTTCCCTTTTTGTCCAACATCTTTCCTTTGAATGCTGGCTAAGGACTGGAATTCATCCTTTGACCTCCTGATCAACCTCCTCTGTTGAAGCTAAGCATCAAACTGTTTACCCAGCAAAATGCACACACTCATTGACAGTGTGTGTGGGGAGGGGGGAAGATATCCTTTCAGCTCCTCCTGAAACTGTCACCAGGCCAAATGCATGAATATTGTTCATTTTTGTTAACCTCTAATGAAATAAATGGGACTCAGCATGGCTGGAACCTGTGACTACTGAGTTCAGCTGTGGCAAGAGCTCTTAGCAGCAGCAGTTTCCCTAATTACATTCTGCCCAACCAGTGATCAGCATGTCTACTCCAGGCTGCAAGGCATAGAACAATAGAGGCAGGATTTTAGAATATTTTCTTCTAAATCAGGCTTCAAACCAAGCTGATACTTGAATTCTCAACATTCTTTAATCATTTAAAATTCATAAAGCTTTGAGGATCCTGGAATACACTAGACAAGCTAGGGCATTCAACAAGGACTGACTGTAGAGATGAATGATTCACTCTACAGCAAATTCTGAAGCACAGATGAAATTTTAATAAGATTTCGACATTCTCTCTCTAAATGTCATCTTCTAATGATACTATTGGAAAGATTCTGCCTCTCCTGTTAGGTTCTCTCTCGAAAATGTTGAGATGTTTGCTAGACAAATTAAAGTGCAAGACACGACCATTTTGCTGCTATTTATTACAGTGGTGACGGTGATGACAATGATGTTTGTTTGGACCTGCAGTAACTGCTATTGCATTCAAATCTTAAGTGGCAGGTACAGTTGTTTGGATAGATGTGATATCTTTTATTAGACCAGATGAGTAGTTGGGAAAAATGTTATTTGCAAGCTTGCAGGTGCAATCACCCTTCTTCAGACATAGGGAGTCTCTGCTGTTATTCTTCAGGCATAGGAACTTCCTATGCCTGAAGAAGAGTGATTGTACCCGAACTACTCAGTTGGTCTAATAAACATATCACATCTACACAAACAATTTTGCCTGCCTATGTTGTTAGACCAAAACAATCACAACCAAAATCCCAGCAACTCTTAAATGGAGCACTTTTCCAAGTTTCCAGTTGTACAATAAAGTTAACTGGATACTCATCTACTCAAAATTAACAAAGAATGCTTAAAACAAGACATGTAAAACCACATGAGAAACACTAAAAATGAATGATCATGAGATACAGCTCCACTCACTGTTCTCAGCCCCAGTCCTTCACAAAGGAACTCCCACTTTTTTTCTGCCTCTCATGACATTAGGGGACATCTGTCAGGACAATTTCAGATTTTCCTGGATTTCTTTTTACAATCTATGCCCCATAAATTCTTATTCAGCTGTCCTCTGCATGTCTTCAGCTTGGCTGATATCTGCTTTGGCTTTCTATGGTAAAATGAGTATATAGGGATTTGAGGGGAACAGAAACACACTCAGAAATATGTGTGGGATAGTTGCAGGATTGGGACAGGGTGTAACAGGGCTATGTGATTGGACAGTGTATGACTAGACTTGGCATGTTCTACCAATTTCATTACAGCGAGGTAGCTCTGTATTTCATGCTGTGATGTCTTGTCACAGACATGAAAGTCTCCCTCCATGCTCTGGAAAATGATGCAGCAATTCTGGGAAAATCCTAAGTCTAATAATGTTGAAAAGGCATTGATGGATTAAGGCCTCCCCCCTGCTGCTTTGACACATTGGAGTGATAGAGACAGACAGCTAGATCCTTTGGTTTTGGATGCCTAGGACAGAGGCACAGGATTGTTTCTCTGAGGCTGATACATGTGTAGATGTTCCATTTTTCCTTGGAGTGTTGCTGCTCTCCCTCTAGAAACCATGAGATGTTCCTGATTTCTCTCCCAAAGCAATCGTGACCACTTTGGGAGAAAAAAATAATCTGGAAACAACAGAAATTAAATCAATCACTCCTGAGAGAGTTTCTCCTGGGTCAGTGGATGTCTGTGCACATCCTCTTCTAAGAGAAGCCATAGCATAGTCCTCAAGCATCCCAGGGTGTTTTACTTCACAATCCCACCCCCAAGTGATAGTGTGTTACTTAGGCTGCACTCTTCTGGTCTAGCCAAGCAGGGAACAAAACACATCCACTTTAGAATCCCCATATTGTGTTGCAGGGAGACTTAGGATGACTCTGATCAGTCTGGGCCAGCTAACCAGGGCTGTCACATTCACTGCTGCTATCTGTTTCCAGGCAGATTAAGGGAACCTTGTAGAACATGCTGAGGTATGTGCACAGTGGCCCCTCAGTTGCACAGTGTCAACACCACAAGCTCTCTGCTTTCCAGGGGCTCAGCATTTGAATGTCTTCGTAAGTGTCTCGGGTGAGTTTTTTCTACCTGGAAAACAAACCCAAGATAATTATCCCAGATCATTTGAATGGGTACATGCAGTCCCAGTCTTGACAACCCAGATTTCCACGTATGAAAATCTTTGCACCATGGCCTCTGCATATCCCTGATAACTTTGGATATAATCTTTTCAATACCATGTTCCAACTCCCCTGCCCTGTACAAATTATCTGGCTGTCAATCTTATCCATGCTGACTTCTACCTGCCCCTAAAGTCCATCATTTTCTCCTAGCCACATACTGTCTTTCCCAGGTTTGCCTCCTAGGCTTATCCTGGGTATTTGCAGAATTCAGCTAGAGAGTCAGACTGGTTGGAAGACTTTGTCAAAAAACAGATTGTTAGTAAAAAGTAAGCCAACTTTTCTTTCACATTTTAGTGTTTTTATTGAAATTGCATCTTTATTTGGAAACACAGGGTGAGAATAGCAGAATATAGATGAGGGGTTTGAGCTATTCCATCAGATAGAGCTGTGAAACTCAATTAGTTCATTCCAAATAAGAGATTAACCCTCTGTGGCTTTTTATTATTATTATTATTTTAAAAGTTCAACTGTGATCTCATATGTATTCTGATAATGTATGTATGTGAAAGAGGCAGGGGAAAAAAGATGATTGAGAAAACTTCTCCAACCTAAAAACAACCAGTGTCCAAAATATGCAAAATTTCAGTAAAGGAACATTTTAAAATAACACCCCCTGTAAAAACATTCATAATTTAAAGGATGAGTTTTGAGGGTACTAATGGCAGTTAGATATCTGACTGACATTTTTGCCCTTGAAACTCTCCTTCCTTTTTACTTGGCCTAGAAAAGGTATTGTGCAAGTATTAGATAATAAATTCAATCTTTTAAAAATATGAAATAGGGGTATTTTGTTTCAGATGCAAATCCCAGTGGTATCCATCTATCTATACACACGCACACTTCCAGGTTGGTTCATCTCATACGGCATGCTTTAAACTAGCTTCGCTGGGAGACGGGGCCACAGGGGGACATGAGGATACTTCCCAGCTAAGACAGGTGATAAGCACAAGAAGTACCCAGGTAAGTGATAGGGGTCTGGATAGTCCTGGGATCAGGGGGGAGGTGCATGCAACCATAGGTGGCTTTAAAAGCCTCTACACTACTGCTCAGAGCATGGGGAACAAGCAGGAGGAACTTGCCCTCCTGCTAGCTAACACAAACCCAGACATAGTGGGGCTCACTGAAACCTGGTTGGATTCAACCCATGATTGGGCAGTAAACATCAAAGGCTACAGACAGGATAGCATGAGGAGGAAAAGTGGGGGTATGGCATTCTATATCAAAGTCCTCAACAAACAGCACCAGGTCAGAGGCAGACTGAAGTGCTTTGGTTTAGAATACAAGGGGGTAAGGGGGGAAACGGACTTAACAGTGGGGGGGTCTACTATTGACCACCCAACCAGGGGGATGAGCTGGAATGGGAATTCTCAGGTCAGCTTGTGGAGGCAGTTAGGTCAAGGGATGTGGTTATCATGGGTGACCTAAACTACTCAGGCATCTGCTGGGAGGAACAGTCAGCCAGGTCTGACCACTCACGTAGGTTCCTAATTGAGATACAGGACCTTCATCTAACCCAGGAGGTGGACAGTCCCACCAGGGGAAATGCCTTGCTGGACCTGGTCCTGGCCCCAGGCAATGACCTGGTGAGGGGACTGAGGGTTCTCAACCACCTGGGTAATAGCAATCATCGCCTACTGGAATTCACTATCCAGCGCAGGGTGTCAAAGGCGTGCAGCAAGGCAGCAGCCCTTGACTTCAGGAGAGCTGATTTCAATGAGTTAAGGACATTAGTTGGGGAGGCACTGAGGTCCTGAAAGGGAGGGGAGTTGGAAGTCCAAGATGAGTGTTCGTCCCTTAAGGAGACGATCCCCTGAGCCCAAATGGTGACAGTCCCAATGTGAAACAAAGGGGGCAAGAGTGCTCAAAAGCCCCCATGGCTCACCAAAGGCATTTAGGAACATTTGAAAGCTAAAAAGGAGGCATACACCCAATGGAAGCAAGGGTCCATCACCAAGAAGGATTATACCTCCATTGCTCAGGACTGCAGGGGGGCTGTTAGGAAGGCTAAGGCAGAGATAGAACTAGAACTAGCGACCAGGATCAAAGAGAACAAAAAGTTGTTTTTTAAATACATAGGGAGTAAAAAGAAAGGACTAGGTAATGTCGGGCTCCTGCAGGACATGTTTGGCCAACTCGTGGTTGCACCAGACGATAAAGCTGACCTCTTTAACAAATTATTTGCCTTCATTTTTCGGGCCAGGGACTAGGATATCCCCCCCCCCCCCCCAGGATTCTGGATGGACTTAGGAAAAGCACAGCCAGGCCTAGGGTCAATGAGGGCCTAATTAGGGAACTTCTGGTGGGTCTGGACATGTTCAAGTCAGCAGGTTCAGATGATCTCCATCCCAGGGTGCTGAGGGAATTGGCAGAAGTGATTGTGGGACCGCTGGCAGGGCTTTACAAGCACTCATGGTGCTCAGGCCAGGTGCCATAGGACTGGAAAAGGGCCAACATGCTCCCCTTTTTAAAAAAAAGAGAGGAAGAAGGACCCGGGTAACTATAGTCCGATTAGTCTTACCTCAGTCCTGGGGAAGCTCTTGGAGAAAATTATCCAGGAACACATCTGCGAGGGACAAGCAGAGGAGATTATGCTTAGGGGCAACCAACATGTATTCATTAAGGGCAGGTCCTGTCAGGCCAGGTCACCTTCTACGACCAGGTCACAAAATCCTTAGATGCAGGTGTCATGTTGGACCTAGTCTTTCTGGACTTTAGGAAGGCCTTAGACACTGTCTGTCACTCCATTCTCATTAAAAAAAATTAGGCAACTGTGGCGTCAATGCCTACACAGTCAGATGGGTCACAAATTGACTGGATGGGTCACCACATCCAGAGAGTGGTGGTGGATGGGTCATTTTTGGCCTGGAGGGATGTTGGCAGTGGGGTCCCCCAGGGCTCAGTCTTTGGGCCCGCACTGTTCAACATCTTCATCAGCAACTTGGAAGAAGGGGTGAAAAGCACCTTGTTCAAATTCACAGATGACAATAAGATATGGGGAGAGGTGGGCATGCCAGAAGGGAGGGACAGGCTACAACTAGATCTGGACAGGTTACAGGGGTGGGCAGATGAGAATAGAATGGGTTTCAATACTGACAGGTGCAAGATACTGCACCTGGGGAGGAAAAAGCAGCAGCATACCTACAGGCTGGGGAACTCCCTTCTCATCAGCACAGAGGCAGAAAATGATCTTGGAGTCCTTACTGATTCCAAGATGAACATGGGCCACCAATTTGAGGTTGTGTTCAGTAAAGCTAACTTCACCTTGTCATGCTTCCACAGACGCATCTCAAGCAGGTCCAAGGAGGTGATCCTCCCCCTCAATGCGACATTGCTCAGGCTGCAGTTGAAGTACTGCATCCAGTTCTGGGCACTGCACTTCAGGAGGGATGTGGATAGCAATGAGAGGGTCCAGAGGAGGACCACTTGCATGGTCACAGGGCAGGCCCGACGAGGAGAGGCTACCTAAACTTGTTTAACCTCCACAAGAGAAGGCTGAGAGGGGATCTGGTGGCTGTCTATAAACTCACCAGGGGGACCAGTGGGAAATGGGAGACTCCCTTTTCCCCTGACCACTACCAGGAGTAACTAGGAGTAAGGGCCACAAGATGACTGAGAGTACATTCAGGCTAGGCATCAGGAAGCACTACTTCATAGTCAGGGCAGCTAGGACCTGGAACCAACTTCCAAGGGAAGTGGTGCTTGCTTCTACCCTGGGGGTCTTCAAAAGGAGGCTAGATAATCACCTAGCTGGGGTCATTTGACCATGGCAGGATGTTGGACTTGATGATCTGCTTAGGTCCCTTCCGACCTTACCAACTATGAAACTATGAAACCATGGAAATGCTATCCACTGTACAACAACACAGACAACAGGAGAGAAGAAGTTAGGAACTAGTGTTTTCTGAAACTTTTTGTTGCTGTTTTGAACTAGAGCAAGTTACATTCCAAGCTATCGTTTTGGTGTCATAGTAGTCTTCACAAAGCTGGTATGGTTTTGGTGTGTTAAATTATACACAGTAGTCATTATTATGAATATATTAAAATGAGACTTTGGAACTACTTTGTGTATATGTGGAAACATAACATTGACTTCTCTGCCTTAGGTAATACATTTCAAACACCTGTACATCAAAAAAGCTATAAATTATGAAATGACAACTTAGAAAGTTGTAATTTTAAACTCCACCCCTGGGGTCCAAGCAATTAGGAAGAGATGGTTAAGAAGAGAGATGTGGGGCCACTCTAAGCCCAGGAGAACCAGAGGCAAGGAGCTTGGTTGAATTACAGTTCCCAATCTGCCTTAGCAGTTAGCAGGATGTTGCTACCAGCCAATAGGAAAGGGAGTGGGTAGGCCTATGAAAAACCCACAAAAATGAAACATGGGGACAGTGAGTTAAACTACAGACCCCAAGCTTCTTTGAGGGCTATCAGAAGGGGAAGTGGAAGGAGGAGCTGTCATGTGAAGGCCATTTTGCCTAGAACCTTCATTGATGGAGCAGGCCTTGCTTCCTGATACGCTCCAAGCACCATTGAAAGAGGCTCCATGGAAGTTGTGGCAGAGCCTTGTTTAAGTGCAGCTGGGAAAGGGTCAACTTCCCCCCAGAGGAGACCCCAGCAGAGAGAAACTGACTGCTTCCAGTTTCTATAGTAGGTTACAGCTTGCAGTTGTGATGCCTGTGAGTATAAATAAATCCAACTTGTTTGTACTGAGGCAAAACCCCCAGTTTTTCTTTCTTTTTTTTTTTTATTGCATTTGCTCCCTTTCCCCAACCATTTCTGACTTTTTCTCTCCCTCTCTATTCCCTATAGATAAGTATAAGTAAGCTAATATGTAGGATAAGCTTTAAACATTTTTATTTTGGTAGCAAATTTTTGGTTTTGCATCCAGTGTTTTATATTGTGTTATTGTTAGGTTTGTATTGATTGTTACCGTTGTATATTGTATTATTATCATTTTTGTATTGATTTTTATTGTTTCATATGGATATTGTATGGTTCAGGCCTGTGTTTGTAAGTGAACCAAAATCATGTCTAGTTTCCATTTTATATGTTAAGCCTCCATCTTGTGTCCTCTGCCTGGGCATCTCCTGTGTGTCACAACTGTATCCTTCCCATGTAAATTGGTTCCCTGATGAATGATTGCGATTGGAAATGATTGAAATACAATGGTAGCAGGCCTCTAATGAATGGCCTGTAACGACTGGGCCATCACCTCTCATTGATTCATCCAGGAATCATGGACCTCCCCCAGGAACAGAGATAAGACCAGCATTTGAAACACAAAAAACCCTGAAGAACCAGCAACGCTTATCATTAGACACCCAAAACTGCATATCCCTGCATGGAGCACACATGCTCAGTATGCCAGGGGCTGACCCTTGCCTGGGCATGCCTCCTGTCACTAGGGTCACACAAAGTCCGCCCCTATAAAAAGGGGCAGTGAAGACTGACCCAGTGGGACACCTTCTTCATCTGGACTAACACTATGCCACACTACCTATCCACCCAGAGGCCCTGCCGTTGACCCCCCCTCTGGACAACACCTACTGGACAAGGACCCCTTTCCAGCCTGGATAAGTTGATATTACCCTCTAGTTAAACTGAGGTACTGCTGGGGACACTGAGTCACCACTGACACACACATGATATATTTTAACATGAAACAAAGACTAACCAAATAAACAAAGAATTGCACTGGGTACTTGCTTCTATTTGAGGAGCACTTTTTATTAAAAAAAGAAAAAAATAGAAATAGCTGAATCAATATTATACTTTGGAAATGTCAAGAGCAACAAAAACACTGTCTGCCAATCTGAGTAGCAGGCTTCAGCCTGAAGCAAATATTAAGAGCTGCAGGGCTTATTATAAAAACTAGCTGTAGTATTGCTGCTGGGCAGATATATATATATATATGCAACTGGTGTATTCATTTGGCAGGAAATCACAAAGATTGGAGATCCTATGCCAACAATACAGAGTTTTTGACAACTTATTGCCGAGGGATACACTTGCCATGTATTATATAGCTTTACTGGTGGAGACAACAGTAAGTAAAAAAGAAAGTTAAATAAAGAGAACCCAATGTCCTTGGTCAAACAGCCAAATATGTTAGTGAGGAAACACAATATACAATACACAGTGCACTGCCACAAAATGCTCAGTCTTAGAGTTTGAAGAGATCCCAAGATTTTACTTCTCTCCTCTCCTCCCACCCAAGACTTCAAGGATATTCCATGTTCATCCTAAAGCAGCACCTACATCCTTAAGTCACCTGGAAACTTTTAAGTAGCTCTGTAGAAAGATACATGTCATATACAAATGAAGAATAGTAGGATCTCAACAGAAGTTCTTAAATCTTCAGGTCTGTAGATGGTCATATTTTCCAGGGCTTCTGCAATTCTAGGACTTTTTCTGTTTCTACCATATAGAGTGTCATTAAAAATTTTCCTCATTCAAAGGTTGATTGTCCTGTCACCATCCTTCTTCCACTCTGCTTAGTGGTTTCTAGCAGATAGACCTTCCTAACTTCACTTCTGAGACAAGCACTTAATTGATTGCCCAGAAGTCTAGTGGTTAGATCATTTGCCCAGGAAGTAAGAGAGTTCCAGTCCATATTTCCTATTTTCTGGAGATCACTCCAACCCTTATGCTCCAGTCTATGGGAGATGACCATAAGGAGAGCAAGCAATAAACAAAATAGCTAGGGGAGGCAGGGGGAGGCAATTTGGCCATTCGCAGGGCATCCCTGGGAGAGGAGACTCCGAGGTTGAAAATGACTAAACTGAATTGCTCTGAAGCTCAGGTAGTCCCTAGGCACAGATAATTATTGTCCTTTTGTGCATGCCCAGACACCAAAATGGATTCAGTGAAATATCTTTGGCAACTTAAAATTTAACATGCTCGAGAGTAGCATCCTCAAACATGTTGCACTGTTCTTGGTGGGCTGTTATCTGCACTAAAAGCAGTACAGGCAAATCCATAAAGCACTACATTAAGCTAATTAACACTGGACATCCTAATTGGCACTACCACAAATTTTCTATATGGACAATGTTATGTTTATTCTGATTTACAAGGCAGCCCAATCACAACAGTTTAATGGTGAGTTTGCCATATAGCATTAATGGCCTTTGAATTCTGGCCCTGAGCTAGGGTCAAAATGGTTTGCTTTTGCTAACTTGGCCACTTTATAATCCACAATAAGTACCATTCAAGATTCTTCAAGAGCAAAGATGTCAATATCTGTTCTGAGATGTCCAGAACAGTTAGGTTGATATCTAAATGCTGAATGAGACATTTATAGCACATAATCTATTGTTCTATATTACTTGGGATATAGTAAACCTCGGTTCAAAGACCTGTTATGTTCTATATGTCACTTCTCAAGCCCCAGCCTTAATTGATGGTATATTAGACATTCCAGGTTGAGGCTTTTCAAGCAAAAATTCCCCCCTGAGAAGGTTTCAGAGAAAAAATTCTCAGTTACTTATAGAAGTATAGCTGTTCATTCTTTTTGTGTGCCTTATCTCTTGTGTTCTTCATGCCTCTTGTTTTTTTGTTTTAATCCCCCTGCATACTACCTTTTCTTTATGTTCCTTCTTTTCTCCATTTCTTGCTTTTGTTCTTCTTCTGCCTTACATTATATGCCTTTGGTAAATCAGGAGGAAGTATATGCATTATAAAAATGTTCATGTTTCCTTTAGTGATCATCTGACATGACTACAAGTAGTAGTTTTGACAGCCAGGACTTAGGGCACATCTACACATGCAATAATGGGCTTTAGTTAATGCACATTAAATCTAGTACCTCCATTGTGACATACTAGGAAAATGCACATTAGCCTGTCTTAATACACATTAAATATAGACCAAGGTTTTAAGTGATGCTTAAGCCATGTATAGATGAAATGAGAGATGTCTGTGAATGGCACATGGCCTTAAATGACTTGGGGCACAGCAAACTAAAACTCCTTTCAGACTGTCTCCCACCCCATCCTCATTAAAAAATTGGGCTACTGTGGCATTGATGCCTACACAGTCAGATGGATTGCAGATTGGCTGAAGGGTCATACTCAGAGGGTGGTGGTGGATGGGTTATATTCGACCTGGAAAGAAGTGGGCAGCAGAGTCCCCCACAGCTCAGTGCTTGGGCCTGCGCTGTTCAATTTCTTTATCAGCAATTTGGATGATGGGGTGAAAAGCAACCTGTTTAAATTCACTGACGATACCAAAATTTGGGGTGAGGTGAGCACGCTAGTAGGGAGGGAAAGACTACAGCAAGATCTGGATAGGTTACAGGGGTGAGCTAACAAAAACAGGATGCATTTCAATAGTGACAAATGCAGGGTGCGGCACTTGGGCAGTAGTAACCAGCAGCACACTTATAAGATGGGAAATTCCCTTCTTGAGAGCACGGAGGCAGAAAGGGCTCTCGGAGTCATTATTGACTCCAGAATGAAAGTGGGCCGACAATGGAAGGTCACTTTTGGCAGGTCTAACAGAAACTTGTCATGCATCCACGGATGCATCTCAAGTAGGGCCAAGGAGGTGATCCTCCCCCTCTATGCAACACTGGTCAGGCCACAGCTGGAGTACTGTGTCCAGTTCTGTGCACCCCACTTCAGGAGGGATGTGGACAACACTGAGAGGGTCCAAAGGAGGGCCACCTGCATGATCCGGGGACAACAGGGCAGACCCTACAATGAGAGACTGCAGGACCTGAACCTGTTCGGCCTTCACAAGAGAAGGCTGAGGGGGTGCCTGGTGACCATCTATAAACTCACTAGTGGGTACCAGAAGGGTTTGGGAGAGACCTTGTTTCCCCTAGCGCCCCCTGGCATAACAAGGAATAACGACCACAAGTTGTTGGACAGTAGGTTAGACATCCAACTACTTCACAGTCAGGGTGGCTAGGATCTGGAACCAACTTCCAAGAGAAGTGGTGCTGGCTTCTACCCTGGGAGTCTTTAAGAGGAGGCTTGATGCCTACCTGGCTGGAGTCATTTGAGCCCAGTTTTTTCTCCTACCTAGGCAGGGGGTCAGACTTGAAGATCTACAAGGGTCCCTTCCAACCCTACTTCTATGATTCTATGACTAAATAGCACTTTTCTTTTAGCGATGCTTTAATGCACATTAAAATAAGCTAATGCCCGTTAAAGTGCATGTGTAGATGTGCGCCTAGTAATTAGTTTTCAATAGGTAGGATTAAAATTATTTTGAAAATACTATTAATTCTCATGCTTTAGGGCTGTACTGAACATCAGCTTGGGCCAATAGGAAGAACAGCAGAATTAGCATGGGGCCTTGTGGAATTTTAACATCCATAGGGATATCCATTATGGTCAACTATTGGAAAGAACAGCTGGTTAACAATTGTTCAAGTATGGTTGTTCTCATATAACAAGCATGCCTATTTTAAAAACATTTGAGGACTGGGAAAAGTTTTGAGTTCAGTTGGAATATAGGAAGGATTTGTAGGACTAGCACTAGGTCCAATTTGTCTTATTTGTGGTTGTGTATAGCGGGGTTAACACATGTGCAATTCTTCTTTCTTAAACACTTTTCCCCACATTGTTAACATTGAAATGAAGTTGATATTCCAATAAATTTATTCCTTGTGGGATAATTTCACCTCCTTATATGTCTTTTCTTTTTCTTACTCCAAGTATTTTAATATCTGTATTTCAGATAAATCACTTATTACCAAATTACCATAAGAGTACATTTTCTTCTCACTGCTCAGATTTAAACTGATGCACCAGCATCAAAAAAAGATTGTACTACTCAGTTTAGTCATACATTGTAAATAAATATTCAGGCCTCTATTTTGTTTAAATTTTGCTGGAGGACATGGAAACAGATGAAAATTACAAATGGGACATGAAATCGAATGATCTATATATTCTAGCATAAATATGTATTAACTGCCTCCAAACAGGCTTCTTGTAACTATGTTACCAGGTTTTGCATACATATGGGGTATAAACTTTTTTCAAACTTAACTAGTTTAGTTATATTAAAATAGACATAGAGTTTTGAAATATTATAGAAGTGCTAAATATATTTGCTGTACCTTTTTTATACTTACAGGCTGTGTTATCTATAAGACCAACTAGATAACTTTTCCTATTAATTACCATATTTTGTAAAGCTACCTTTCATTTGTAAGCATCAATTATAATTAAAGAGTAGTGGCTTTACCCATTAAGTAAGTACAATCCTATTTTTAAAACTTGTCTAAAGTTAATCCAGTCTTAAAACCTAGATTTATTTTGAAAGCTCTGTGCTGACATTTTTATATTGTTACTCATATCTCAAACTATATTTATCTGATTTTCTAGTAAATCCTTTAGGGCTGAGTCTGGTGAATCCATTATCTACTTTACACTACTGGAATACAATTTAATACTATTTAAAAAAACTTATTTTTAGGTATTCAATTCTTCATTTACTTTTTTTTATACTGCCAGTTATAGCACAACTAACCTTTCAGCTCTGTATAATTATTTATATTATCCCTTTTGATCTTTAATTAGCTTTACAGCTTTGTTTTTTATTTAATTTTACCTTCCTAATGGACTATTAAATCCCTATTGATATTGTGCAGAAAATTACAAAAATCATATCTAGAGTATTCCAAGTATTATTACATATAAGACAAGGTCATGATTACCATATTTACTCAAATACAAGATGAGGTCTCTCCTCCACCTTCTGATCAGTATGCTGATTGGGGGGTGGGGGGAACTTCATCTTGTATTTCAGTAAATATGGTAATCATGATTTTTTTCAGAAATGCTAAAACTATTCCTTTGGGACTCCTCTGTAGGGCCACAGCAGGTATTGAGGATGACACTAATTTGCTTCTTTTCTTTTTTCTCTCATTTTCTTTTCCAATAAAGGCACGTCATCTATGTGTATTTGCTTTCTAAACTGAAGACTCCTTTAATTTTTAATATATTTAACATAATTTTTAACATATTTTAACATATTTAACACTAAGCACCATCCTTTTGGAAGTTATTTATATAAATCACTACTGTCAAAGATACTGAACATCCTGATTTTTCTTTATTCTATGCCAGGACATGTGGGATGTTAACAGCAATGTAATTTGCTTTTGCATACCAAAGCAACTTATAGTGATAGTTCATTTGTCATCAGTCAACAATTTAGTTCAGTTTTCCTGCCATTACGTGGTGGGGAAGCATGCCATAGCCAGATTGCATTGAGCTGACTCCCATCCTGGATTATTCTAGACATATCAGGCACTCTAAGTACCCAAATAGCAGTTTTCCAGTTATGTAAGTGGCATTTTTGACATTTAAGCCGGGTTGGTGATTCTATTACCCATTTAGTGTGGATGCATAAATGTCTGCACAGCTACTGCCCACATGCAGTAACTTGTAGTCTGGCCAAGCAGGCACATAGATATACACACATATACCTGAGAAGCTGCCCTGAAAAGGACAAGCAGAAGAGACAACTCCCATGCTTTTAACCTGGTACCTGAGGGGTGAGACACCTGCACAGGAATCAGTCAATTTAGATTCTAGGCCTGCTTTCCTGGAGTAAGCTTGAATTGGCATCTTCGCTATCTTGTTAACAAAGTAGTCTATCTACCAAGGCCAGAGGACAGGTATTATCCAGAACATTTTACAGCCATTCTCTTGAAACTGAGCTACTGAATCTCACATTTAATATTCATGGAATAAAATTAATGTAGAACAGATGCTGAATCATGGCTAGCAATAATTCAGGGCCTGCTCTTTTCCAGAACATGTTCACATCCTGGTAGCTCCACATCATTCTCTTTCCTGGATGCCCACTTCAAAAGAAGGGATGGAAATAATGTGTAATCTGTAGCCTGGTGATTAAAGCGCTTTGTTAAGCAACTGGACACATTCAGAAGACAAAGCCATGTCTGGGTGAAGGGGACCTAGAACCCAAAATCTCCTCGTTCTTCTATATGTGCCCTTAACCATTCAGCTAGCAGAATTAAAACTGTGTCCTTTGTGTAACACCTGCTAACCATGAGTTTTTGCCTGGTTGTAGTTCATAAGTTATGTTCACCTATTATGCGCATGTATGTAGTTATGTGCATGGGTAAAATAATTATTATATGCAAGTGCCAAAGAATATAATTTGTGTGGTTAGAAAACCTTCTTAAGGGCACATAAAGCAAAATAGGACTCTGTCCATGATATCTATACAAGCGTAACTTAAACTGATGTATGTATGTGCTAGTTGTTTTCTAAAGCAATTCTAATCAGATTCTAGCATAAATCTCTATACCATTATAAACTGCTATCTACTTATTTTTTTTCACACCAGTGTTAACATGTCAGTGGGAATTTTGCCAGACTTAGGTAGAGCCAGTTTTCATCCTAAATCTCATATTATGCACTGAATTTTGAAGAAGCTTCCATAAAATGTTCATGTGCTAAAGTTTTTTTTTAAGTTCTCAGTTGTGGGGGGGTGTTGAAAAGTTAACTTTCAGAATTGACAACTTGCCCTTTCCCTTACTATTGTGAATCTTGTATTAATCATATCTCTTGCTAGCCATTTTTTGCAGGTAAATTTAGAATATCAGCCCAGCTCAACTTTATTCCCAGTCTGAACTGAATTCCTTGCAAGGTCTATAAATGGTTATTGCAGATAGCCATGCATCGTTTCAACAATTAATTGCTTATTACATTTTGGTTTGGTGTAGAAATAATATGTGGAAGATTTCTGCAAAGGCTGATGTTTGTGATATTAACTGGCTGCATACTGTTAAAAAGGGAGAGTAGTGATTTCAAATTAGAATCCACTGTGCTAATTCTTCCATATCCAGCTATACTGCAGGTAATTGGTCTTAAAGTGGAAATGCCACAAGACTGGATTTAACCACAGCATATATTGTCATATCAGGATACAGAATATTCTCACAAACTTCCATTAGTTAACTACCCTTGGTCCTAAAGACTTAAAATTATATTTCCCTACAAGAAGAAAAACAAAATAAGTCAGAGTTGTTTGCTCTATCAAGGCCAATCTTCCAAAAACGATGAATGGGATTTGCAGCTCAGTGCCATAGATATCCATTTATTGATGATAGAGAGTGCTGTTCTGTCAGTAGTCACACTGATTTTAATTAAGTGGTACAGGTTTAATTGAGGGAATAGTCTGGCCCAAAATAGTTAACCCTGGAGAACTCATTTAGTTCTCCTTATCCTGAGAGAATTGTGTAATGTGTCTTGAGGAAGCTGTGAGATGTTAAACAGGAGAGACAGATTTGTATTTAGAATGTAAAATCTTCAAACTCCTCCCCCACTTTTAGTAGTATGTCTGAAATATTAATCTCTTTCTGATCATTTTTTCTTTGAAATAGATCACTGCTGAGTTTGTTGCTCAGAGGTCATTCAGTATTTAAGGTGCTTTCATGAGATTTGGCTTAATCAATGACTGGTTCCACCCGGCCAGGCATAACAATAGCAAGCATTTCACAGCATCTTGTCTAGAATCTGTTGAGAATCTCAGTTCTTAAATGCGTAATTCCCAAACACTACACTATGTTTAACTAAAATATGAGAGAAGAAAGTGGTGGGCCAAGGAAAAGTTAGTTTGACAAAACTAATGTGGGTGTGCCCTGCATGTGAGACAAGAAGCAAGAAGGGTTGGACAGCAACAGTCCCTGTGAGATTTATGGGCTTGGGAACAACAAAAGGGTCCCAGGGAGTGAGGCAGGGGAGTGGGAGTGAGTATGAATGGGAGGGGAACAAATACAGCTTGCTTCTATGGAAGTAATAAGTGTGGCTTGGGAAGTGAGGTTGGGATGGGCAAGGATATGGGGGGCGGGGAATACTCTCTTTGGCCAAAAATAGAGGATTGTGGGGGTAGAGCAGGTGGTTTGGGCGATTGTTTAGTTTTGGTGATGAGGGGTGGAGTTTGCTTTATTGCACCTTCTTGTTTTACTGTTTTTATTATTTTTATTTTTTTCCTTTACTGTAAGCTGCTTTGAGCCTTTTTTAGGGAAGGGAGGCACATAAATCAAATAAAACCATTTGCCTGCCAATGCAGATTTTTTTCTTTACAGAATGTATTCCACCATTTTATATGATCTGTCTGTAAAATAAACAGTCAATGATATTTAACTTTCCTTTATTTCCTTATTAATACTTTTATCAAAGTTTTGATATATCAGTTCCAGAAAATAATCCTAATATTCAACAAAATATTTATTCTTTTCTTTTTCCTTTATCATCTGATTGTATACTTTTTGATGCTATATCATTCCTCAACACCTCTATAAATAATGGAAGTATGGATGGTATGGATGTAATATCCCACATTGATTACCAAACTGATGCTTATTTTTCTTTAAACTATCACTATAGCTTCTAGTCCCAAATTCCTTGTAATTTTTTTTTGCTTTCTTTAAACACTATCAAACCTATGAATCTATTTCTGACAGCATGATACCCAGATATGATGCAGTACACCAGATGCAGACTCTGGGTTGTGTCCAGATGACACTGGACATTTGTTTCTCCAGGGACAAGTACATGTATTTTAAATTGTTTATTTTTCAGATGTACCAATATACATTTTTTTCAGTTTGAATATCATCTTTATTATTTTTGGGGACCGTGTTTGTCATTTTCGTGTATCATTTTTCCCTTTGTCTTAATGCATGTCAGTTTTATCCTGATTTGATATTACATGAAGGTATAATTAATTTTCTGATTTACTTTTCCAATTAGTGAAGAGTCAGGATTTTGGTGACTACCTGGGCTTGCTGCTGTAGATATTGTGCAAGAAACCTTAAAGAATACTTCCACTACTAAAACTGTCCTATCCCTCTCCCTTCAACCCCAAAAGGAAGGTGCTTCAAAGTGTAGGATTGAAGAGAGGTCTTGGCCTTGAGTATCTTCCACATTAGTATGCTCTTACTGGTAAATGATGGCTAGAAAATTATAATTTAAAGGTTTGCTTTTGGGAACTGGCTTGTTGGTAAATTAGATATTGTATTAGAACAGTAGTTTATTGATTTCTAAAAGCCTGTTTGTGACAGCTTTCTTCAAGGCCCAGTTTCTGAAGCTAGCAGACACACAGGCTAGGAAATTGAAGACATGTACCACCCTGTTCCATAACATGAACAATGTACCCAAACAGAGATAAGGGACTCGCAGTATTGGTGCCAGGTCACAGTGCTCAACTGCAGAGACCTTGGTATTTCTGATTTTGCTGAACATAACAAATTAGGAGGCCTGGTAAATAACCAAATTAAGATGTATGCCTGTGATAGGTTTGGGAAACAAAGGAATATGCTGACAGGACAGAATGTAGACAGTAGATGACCACAGGCAGACCAATCAACAATGCCCAGAGAGGAAGAGTCATCAGAAGGGAGCAAGGATACACAAGAAAGGATTTCAGAGTAGCACTGGGTTCCCGAGAGGAGAACTTGAGGCCATCATGGACAGAGGGCATACCACCAGTCCATTTCACCCACCCCACCAGGAGGCAGATGGGCCTTAGCCCTTAACCTCCAGCCTGCTGACATTCAAGAAAGAACCTCAGGGTGAAGCTTGCATACTGGCCAGATGTATCTTCCCTCTTTGACAGCTCTAGGACTGGTAGATATAAAACTGTTTGCCTTGCCTGAATCATTTTTTTTCTGCTATGTCTGTATATCAATAAAATTTGCCTAACATCAAAAGTAGAAGTTGTGGACATTCTGATGGTTTGGATAATCCCAGAACAAGGTATCTGGGTCATAAATCCAGTGCCAACAATATAGAGGATAAGGAGAGAACAATTTATGCCAACCTAAAAAGGCTGTGTATTGAACACTGGCATGGAGAAGACCCTAGACAGATTGCACCTGCGCAATATAAAATTTTTTCTTGTTAGTTCAATGATGCTTTGTACCTTCCCATACACATTTATGGAGACTGAATTTCACAGTTTAAACCTCAGAAAGATGTTAAATAAGTAAGGTTTCTCATCAGTCCATGATGTCATTCAGCAAGTATTTTAATTTTCAAAAGGTACAAATGAGACAGTGTGCAACTAATTTTAGCTTTGTTTTGTGCCTTTGAAAGTCTCCTAAATGAATCACCATCTTCATTACCCATTGCTTATTTTCTTTTAATATTTTTGTCTATGTTACAGTTGGCCCTTGTAGAAAAAAGGAGCGAGTTATTACATCAACTCATTTATTAACATATTTTTTCAAATGTACACTATATTTGAATTTGAATTTTTGGTCTATTGGTTGTTGATGGCTAGGAAATGACATTTAGAGATTTACTTTTAGGAAATGTCTTGTAGGTAGAGTAGATATTGTATTAGAACAATAGTAAATGGGTAATGTAATAGTAAAGGGGTTAATTAGTTTTTAAAAGCCTGCTTGTGACAAAGTTTCACAGTCTTCAAGACACACTGTGTTGGAAGCTAGGAGACTAACGCTGGAATAGTTTATACATCTGTTGTATGGCAGAGGCTTGTAGGCAATCTTTATCAAGGGAACCCAAGTGTCATGAATCTGAGGAAATATAGGAAATGGGAGTTGGAAGGCTACCAGTTTCTCAAGTTCTGTCAAAGCACTATACTTGCCTTTCCAGAGATATTTTAATTTATTTTTATTTTTTCCCTCAAGGCTCTTTCAGCTTCCATATATGTAATGACTTTTTCCTCTCTCTCAGAATTTGTTCCATTAACTTATAAGGCATAGTGTTAGGTTTAAAGAAAAGTGTCAGAACTACTCAACTTGCGTGTTTTTTGCAACTAGTATTTGACTTGCCTTTCTAAAGTCTTTGGCCACCTTCCTGGTTGTCCATTTTTAAAGATTATCAGTAGTAAACTGAATTCATTAACTCATAAAATCCTATTTTTTACCATAGCTGGTGGATAATCTCACAGACCAGTTGATTTGCATAGGCTCAATCATGGACTTTGTACACTTGTGTCTATTTTATTTATTTATTTTAAAATCCAGCCTAAGTCAGCTTCCCCATTTTTCTTAAACACAAATGGTTTTTAAACAGGAGTTTCACATGTCAGTCATCTTTGAATGATTAATGAAATCACCTTTGTTATGAATGGACTTGCACTCTCTCCAAAACGATCTTTATACCTGATGCAACCGTAATATATAAAAAGACTCATAATTCCCTTTAATCCCCTATGATCATAGTAATTGCTTTCATCATCATTAGCTTTATTCCTAACAATAAGCCAAATAACATTTTGAAGACAGGAAATATTTAAGAGCTGAGGAAGCATATTACAGTATCTTACAAAAAAAATTAATATATTTAATTGTGATGACTGAAGTCTCAAAAAAAAGTGGGGCGATAGATGGAGGAAACAGAACAAACCCACTAATTATGTGTAATGAATATTGTTGTCAAACAAAGTGCTCTGTTAGAGGTAATTTCATCTATTCTTTTTCCCTTTTTCAAGAAAGCCTATAAGCTGCTGCATAAAGAATGGAAATAATCTTTCCAGTTCTATAACTTGTATTCATTTCTTATTGGTAATTGTGTGTAAAATGTTGAATGCATTTTTTCCTGGAATTATTTTTCAATGCTAGATGCTTCCTATTCATATAGAAAATACTATTTGCAGGAACCACCCGGATAAAGATGTATATTGGTGAGCATAGGGTTTGCTTTCTGTGACCTGTCAATGAAGGATACAAGTTGTTAAAAGACCATCTTGGAGAGACTTGGCTCTCTAGCTGAAGATGTACTTGTCCTCTATTCTGAAGGTCTCAGTTCAGTCCTGTGTATGTTAAGTAAGAGGGTGGTCAGCCCACAGAAACATTTACAAATATAAAAAAAACATTTTTTCTCTCTGCCAGTAGAAATAGGAAATTGTCTAAAACATTTTATCTGTAACTCTAAACCTATTCTTGAATACCATATTCTATGTGAGGTCTTATTAGTTAGAAGTTATTCTTCCCAATTCCTGACATTATCCCTACACTGAGAATGTGAATTAAAAATTTATAACAGTTAAAGTAAGTTGCTAGCTTTATGAGGGCTTCAAGGTAAACAGCATGATCTCACCAGGGTCATTTTGCTTTTCAGTTGAAACATTTTGGACATTTAGGTTGAACAAAGGGCCAATTCTGGATGTAAACTCTATAGTTCATGTAGCACATTTAATTGCACATTTTTCAGAATTTAAATTAGGCTAAACAATGGGATGTCATCTGATTCTAATTAAATTCATCATTATTATGTTAACTAGTGAACTTTGTCTCAAAGATCTAGTTTGGAAAACATGAGCAATCTCATAGCTAAAAGTACTATTTGAGGATGCTGTTAACTAATGAATACATCCTTATAAAACAGCCATCTTGTGCTTGGCAGATGGACCACTGAATGTAGATTAGATTTTTATTTTTTTTATTTTTATTTATTAGGAGACCCTGCCCATAACCCTATTAAACAAAGTTTGTGCCAAAGACAATTTGCTACATGTTATGGAAGAACACAGAAATCCTGCAGTCTCATCTAAAGCCACAACTTTCTTTATATATAGTATTTTAATGTTTTTTGAAGCTTACAGAACTAAAGCAAAGCCTTCAGGTCTTCAGTGTGCATGGCTGCTTTTCAGTACTAAGTTAATGTAGCTATGTCCGATCAGATGTGCATCTAACATACATATATATATATATATATACATACATACATATATATAGTAACAACAACAAGGTACTGTAAGCATTAATTTACATGTTGATGTTATTATTGATGTTACTACTAGTGTTATTAAATGATTATTTCAACCTGAACGATCCCAAGGTTTAGCTATTAATAGTTACACTGTACTTGTAAATGTGTGTTCCTTTGTCCACCATGGCCATCAGCTCCGAAAGGAAACATAGCCGTTGTTTGACAATATACAGAAAAAGCACTCTGTTTGTCAATATCTCATTTACAATATGAGGGAACATGAGCAATTCCAGTCACACTGGCAACGGCCTTTATCTTTCATCTATCCTCTGTTATCCTTGTGGCTGCCTCTGTTCACTCCCATCTTCCTATTGCATTATGTCTAGTTTAAGGCTTTCCCCATTTCTTTTTCTGTTTGAAAAAATTCTATATAAACTTTTAACCTGGTAAAACAAAGAAAAAGGAATGAGGTAATCAAGTTTTGTCATAGGGTAAAGGTAAAATAGAGAAATTATACTTTACAATCTATCATCCAGCATAACTAACTGAGAAGTTAGCATGAGAAGAAAGCAAGCTACAAATTTTCAACACCACTTGATAATGTACAACACCTTTTTTCAATTGGGCTCTGAACTAAACATAGCAGTGAGAAAAAGCTGGTGGTTTGGTTGATGATCAACCGTCCATAAAGAAAGAAAAAGCACCCACTCATCTCCCCAAACTCCTCTGAAACATTTGGCATGACTGATCATTAAAAACTCCTGTTCTGCCTCCAACGAGATGCTGGAAATATCCTACAGTATTTCAAATATTTCTTGGACTAAATCAAGCAGGCTTTTGTGATGAAGGGAGCCAACTCCCTGGCCTATTCCTTTGCAACTGGGCAAGCTGCACGCCTTGCTCTCCTGCCAGGCCTTGTTGTAAAGGTATCCGAATGTTAAATAAGTGGGAGGTTGTTCTTTGAGCACCCGGATGGCAAGGGAGAAATGTACACACTATGGCCACCCCTTAGCATGTCCCATGCTTTGCAGATAACACATTGCTTGGTCTATCTCCAGTATGAGGCAGGGCCAAACTCGCTACATAGTTAGGCCTCCAACATACTGCCCTGTTCAGGGCCACACACACACACACACCACCCCATCTCACTGGGGCCTCTTTCACTCTGCCTCTACTGGGCCACTTTCACCCTGACCTTGCTCCCTCGAGTGATCCTAGAGGGCTATCAGGCTTAACCTTGCACTCCTTGGCCAGCCCTGGCACAGCCTTTTGGGTCTCTCCTGTGACCCTCATGTGAACAGGACTGTATGATTAGCAGAACTGTGGGCCAACTTCTCCCCCAGCCCCTCACTGGGCTGCTTCACCCCACTCATGGGCTAACACTCTATGCTGGGGCCTCACCTCCACCCACTCTCAGGGCCTCCCATCTCTGCTCTCCCACTAAGACATGGAGTCAAACACCTCCATAGGCTCAACTCAAGTGCCCCACTTGGTGTTCCAGGCACACCACTCTCCTTAAGAAACAGACTAGATGATGAAGGCTGGGGTTAAGGCACCTTTCACCAGGGAGGTGCCTGGCCTGGCATTTCCTGGGGACTCCCTCATCACCAGGAGTCCCACAAAGCCACCCTTCCCCAGCAGAGTGCAGTTTCAGGTCATGGCCAGGACCTTGAGGCCTCTTTCTTCCCCAAAGCCCCACCCTTACCTCCAAGATGTTTCAGGAGCAGAAGTCCCTCCAGGTGATGTTACTCCCAAGACTACTAACCAAAACTGCTCTCTACAGCCCTGAAAGCTGGGCTCTAAAATGGCCACCCTCATCAACCACCTGGCAGCCGCCTGCTCTAGCCCTTAAAGTGACAGAGCACTAGAGTTGCTCAGTCACAGCTTTTATGGTCAAATTCCCCTGATTCCCCAGGATAATCACAAGGCACTTTCCAAATGATCCTATCCTTTCCTTCATATTATTCAACAAACTCTGACTCCTACTTGTGAGTGGCCAGAAGATATTCCACTCTACTGGACACAATTCTATTCATATTGATCCATACACTTAAGTCCTATACAGATGGTTTTGCAACTCATCATATTTAGAAATGGAATTATTTTCCAAGATATCTCCAGTGGTACAAAACTATAAGAAGATGAGTTGCTTAGCAACTTAGATCACTGTGAACACATCACTACACTCATGCTTTTTGCACTGACATGAATCTTCAGTGAATAGAGCCTTATTTGAAATCTTTCACAACATGACTTCAAATTTCATTGTAACATCTTAGTTAAATTGAAAAAATTGATATTAGTTCTTGAATAATCGTAAGCAGTCAAGGCTCTTTGTTTTTCATATAATCCAAGACTAGTAGAAATCTGAGATGAAATTCCTTTTGGTCAAACCATTAGGTTTTTTTTATATAAAACATAATCGGAAGGATAATAGAAAATGAGACACAATATTCAGCAAAAGCTATTAAACTGCATCATTTATCAATTTTAACTATGTAGATGACATATGTATATTTCATTCCTTTCTACTCTATGATAAAAATCAGATGTGTAGATAGTAATTACAGATGGGTGGTAAAAAGTTTTCCCATTCAGAGAAAGTTTTCAAGATTTTTATTCATTCCTGTTCCCCATTGTGGCAAAAGCACAAAGACAAGGCAATTAGAAGTTGAGGGAGGAAGGGAAACACACACACACACACACACACACACACACACAGTTCCTAGGATGGCCAACAATGCATTGGCTAGGGAACTTATCTGGTATATTCTAGCAGGAGAAATTGAGACCAACCCAGCCCAGAATAGCCATTAGCTGGGCAGTTAAGTTACATGTACAGGAAATGGGAGGCTGAGATTCATTGGCTAGATACAGATGTTCTTTAAGCCCAAGCCTGAATCGATTAAATCTTTGGCAGTTAATCTAACCTGCATAGATTAAACCAATTTGCAAGTGAATAGACATTAACTTTTGATTCTGGCCAGAAGCTGGGGTGTGTTAGAGTGAGTGTTCGGCTGGAGGGAAACTGAGCTGACAGAGGGGGGTTAATCCCTTCCATTGCAGGGTGGGGGGCAATGAGGGCACTGATAGACTCCACTTGTGCAACCAGGGCTGCAGTGCCCAGATGCAGGTAGGCTGGGGGGAAGTGTGGAGTGATGCAGGCACCGACATGGTGCTGGCTCCATCCTACGCTGAAGATCCTATTAGGCAGGGCCAATGCTGCAGCACCTGGGCTGAGTCCCTCAGAGAAGTGGTGAGCCAGCCACAGGGAGGGGGCATGTGACCTGGCTGCAGGCACAGAACGGAATCAAGGGGGAACTGGGGCTAATCATGGAGCCCGACTCACTGCCGCCTCCCCCTGGCAGTGTGGCCCAGGCTGGGGTGGCCCTAGGGCCTGGGAGCCAGTGCCCACAAACTCCCACCTCCAGCCCCACATGGGGACCATGGGTTCTAGCAGGACTGCAGATGGGGCTTGGTACCCTGCCCCCTTCCTCTCCTAGTGGTGGCAGAGTGAAACATAAGGGCAGGCAGAGGGGAGGTACCCATCACCCACCACCTCCTTATGGTGATGCCCAGCACTCAGGGCAGGCTGCTGTGGTGTAGAGGCATGGGCAGTGGTAGGGTGAGGCAATGGACCACTGCAACCAACTTAGGTCCAACCCCGTGGTCCAGGGGCATAGGCAGCGACTGCCAAGTGCTTGGCACCTGACCCAAGTGTTGCAGCATGGGCCCTGCCCAAGGGGATCTTCAGCATGGAACAGAGCCAGCACTGTGTCAGTGCCCATGGCGCTGCTGTCCGAAATGGGGGATTAAACCCCATCCCTTCCCCTCAGGCTACTGGTGTCTGGCTGCTGTGGCCCTGAGTGCACAAGCAGAGCCTATCATTGCCCACATTACCCACCCGGCAGTGGGGGGATTGGATCAGTGAGGTGGGGTAAGGGGCTAGGGATGTCTGGCAAGGGCTTCTGCCTCTTTGCCAAGCAAACCTGGTTGCATTCCAGAGTAGGGTTTTGCACCCCCATCCCCTTCTCAGCCAGCCCTAGCAGTGATAGTGCTCTGGCTAGGAAGAAGAGGGGTGGGGCCAACCCTGCTTAGCTGGAAGAGACAGACCAGCTCAGCCCACCCCAGACCAAGGCTGCAGCGCATGCCATGATGCTGGGAGACTCTGATTTAATTTACACCAGGAAGGGATCTGAGACACAAGTTCCGTAAACTGGTTTGATGTAAATCAGTTAAGTCTGATACTAGGTTCATCTCAAACCAGTTTCTGCTATTTTGAAACTGGTTTATGTGCACTGAACTTCTGTTCTGTTACAGGTTTAAACCATTTCTGATCACTTAAACCAGTTTGTGTGTAATGTCTGTCTCTGGTCTTTGAATGTAACTTCTGTCCCTAGCCAGTGGTGCCCAGCCCAGTCAGGTGAATGTCTTAACAATTTGGCTATGGCTATTCTGTGATGAGTTTTGCTCTTAGCAATCCTACCCAAATCAAAATATGTATTCAAGTTTCTGGGAAAATTTAGGTTTTTACAGCCTGGAATTGTTTGTTGGAAATAAGCATTTAAATGAAAAATCCCTGATATGGCTTATTGGCAATTCAGGTAAAGGGTTGAGCTGATATTCTATGGTGACCCAATTTTGGAAAAAAGCCCCCCTACATAAACAAATATAATATAACATCCCCGAGAGAGAATGGCTGGCAAAATCTGAACAATTTTTCTTCCCACCCGCTTACCATTTTTTTGTTGTAGAATAAATTTCCCTTAAAAACAGGTATGCATTGCCAGGTAGAATCAAAACTGACATACCATAGAAGCAGCAGCAAAAGTGTAAAAACACAGTTTTCTAAAAACATGTTATTCTGATTCTAAATGGAAAGTAATAGAGTGTAGCATGCAGTATGACAGAAAAACAACTGACTACCAGACACTTTGCCTAGATTTAAAATGCACACGTCACACACAATTTACACAGCGGCTGTATAACTGGTAAGAAATATAAGATGGGGGGGGGGGGTTAAGTCACCCTTTTCAGTGTCAAGCTTTCCATTAATTTTATTTAAATAATAAAATTCCAAGAAAGTGTGCGTTTCTGAAATGTGAATGTGGAACAAAAAAATTTAGCTGTTCATGCTGTCTGAGCAATGACAAATCTGTGCCATGGCAACTTTCAAAGTTTCAAACTTGGTTTTGTTGCACTGGAAAAAACACAAAACCTTTCAGACATTTCCACAAAAATGGAATTATGTTCTATGTCCATTTTAGAGAAGAATAACTTTAGTCACTTCTGGAGAGGAAAAAACTTTTGCCTGGTGGTTAGGGCATTGATCTGGGAGTTTTCAGCACAGGAACAAGTCCTTGATTAAAAGCAGATTTGTTTTGTCTTAGATTATTCTGAATCAGAGAGGGCAATGATCTTAAAGTTATGTCTTACAACTAACCATCAAGCTATTGCTGCTTATCTGACAAAATTACATTTCATTAAAAATGTTCTAACCAGCTCCATTAGTTAACTGCTGTTCACAGGACCTGGATAGTGGCCAGAAATTATATTTTATAGTCCTGTCTTTCAGAACATGATACTATACATTTCCATGACATTCTTTTAGCTGAACAACCCAAAATACACATTAATAAATTAAGATTCATAGTATCTTCTAGACTGGTGCATAGTATCCCCATTTTACAGCTGCTGAAACTTTGGGGTGAGTGCTTCTCAGTGGGCGCATCTACACATTCATTAATGTGCCTTAGATACCGTGCATTTAGTTAAGTATTTGTTTAATAAAGTACTAACTGGATGTACAATAACTTTTGTTACTGCACATTCGGTTAGTATTACCAGAGTTACTGCAGTAGCACCGGCCTATAGGATTTTTTTTGTGACAGTTGCTGTGCGTTAGCCTAATAACACTGTGCTGTAGGCTATTAGCATGGTTTTTGACGGCCATGCTACTGCGCAGTGTTATTAGGCTAATGCACAGTAAGCATCTCATGTAGATGTGCCCACTGTTTCCAATAAGGGATAAAGAAACAGCATTCAGGCCTGCTAGCTCTTAGCACGACACTTTAGCCGCTAGACTACAATCTTTGCATTGTCATAGTCACTCCTGTCCTTTTTCTTATTGTTTCCATTCCTCCACTTTAAAAATGCTACATCATGGGGGGTTTACTATCATCGAGAAGAAAGCTTATACTTAAGCACTGTTAAATGACAAATCCATACAACCAAGGACATTCAGATTTGAGACTGAAAACCCTCAAACTTTACTGATGTAAACCTCCATGCTTTTATGCACGGAAGACAGGCCCTTTACTTTACTATAATTTGTCTACATAAAACAGCATTTCGTAACAAATGTTGCAGTTTCAGTAAACCTCACTACCCACAAGAACAGGATTACTAAAATGTAACCTAAATCTCTTCTGCTCATGGCGTGTGCATTTGAAGATAAGTGGTAGGGTAAGTAGGCCCACAATGCCTTGGAATCTACTATAGTTTAGAATATCATTAATTTTTTGCAACTTTATTTTTTTTCCTAGTTAAATTTAGATTAAAAATAAAGAAATGTGTTGATTTTTAGTTATTTGCTCAATTATTTAACGTGACAGAATTATCTGTCTAGGTGTACATATCAGCGAAAAGTTGTAAATAACTGTACCAATTTAATTTCTGTTTTATTGGGTTATACCATGAACAATTTGGCCCACCGGGTTAAATACATAAGAATGAGCAATGGCAATGACCTAGGTGAGCCATTTAACTCATCTCACTGTGAGTCCAGGAATAAATATTCCCCATGATATATTTATGTTGCTTATTATAAGTGAATGGGATTTTTACCACTCAAGAAAAGCTATACACAAAAATCATACAATCTTGCAGTAAAAACACCCATTAGGTCTTCTAATCTCCTTCCTTGCTAGTGTACGATTGTCCTTATTCTCCAGCCCACAACTGCACATGCAGTTTTCTGTTCATATCTGGTCAGCCTTGAGGAAAGGCAGAAAATCTATGGCACTTTGTATTACAGCGGTGTTAGTCTGGCAAGAAATGTGGATTTGCTAGGACTAACAACAGGCTTACTAGACACATTGTTTTTTACTCTATCATTATTAAATCTGAGAAGAAAATTATTCTCTAACGCCTCTTTCCTGGTTCCAAGGGATGCGCTGAAGAGCCTTTCTGTCCCCCCTAGACAGAGTGATTATGAAGAGATTCCCTCTTTTTGACATCACCAGTGAAGTGAGTGAAGTTAGACACAGACCTCAGTTCTGAAGAAGGACCTGAAGACATCTGGATTTAAGGTGGAGCATTACAATTAATTTGGAAAGAGAGATAAACAATGGACATGTGTGTGTGTCCGTGTGTGTGTGTCCGTGTCCGTGTCCGTGTGTGTGTGTGTGGAAGGGAGGGAATGATGGCACCACAATGAATTATCAGATGTTTGGCAGCACTATGATTCACCGATAGTGAGTTTAAATTTAATTTCTTCATTCTTGGCCCAAGTGATCAAAGACAACTTTTCTTGCAATGAAGAGCACTGCATGCATTTACCCAATCCTACAGCCAGGGCATGCTTATGGGAGATGCAAGGTCTGGTTTTGTATCTTGTCAGTCAAGAAAGAGGATTCAGCCTAGGTGCTCTCTTCCTCTAGGTGACCTATATTCTGGGACAAGTACTCTTCCTACTAGTGCATCATATGAAAGGGTAACAGCAACAGCAGTAGCAGTTTGAAAGCTCTGCTATCTTCTTTGATTTTAAATAAAAGGTGAAGACACCTATTTTTCGGTGACGATACTGGGCTCCCAGGGTACAGTACAGGGAGCGGGAGCCTAGGCAGCTAACAAAATGATTTGGTTTCAGGAAAGGGGTCTCTCTCTCTTGCTTATTTTTATTGTTGGTCCCTGGGGACAGAGGCGCTCTTCAACCTATCTTGAAGTGTCTTGTTTGTACACTTGAAGATTATAACATTGCATCCATGAGCAGCAGTGTTAAACAGCTCAGAGCTCCTTATTTAATGATAATCAGCCATGCTTATCTTATTAGAAGGATGACAACTTTACATCCCATTACCTTTAAACTCTGCTCAGAAAAGCAAAAAATGGCACAGAATACTATCGTTTATTTGTTTTTATCTTCTACTATGGTTTCCATAAACTTCTATATATTGTGGACCAGAAAAAGTGTCTCATAAATATTGCTACTTATTACCCATTAATGTTTTCCTCATTCATCCTTAGATTTAAGAAGTCTAGCATCTTTTAATTTTATGCCCCAGGTATTTGCCTTCGAAGTGATATTTCAATATTCAAGTTACAAAGGTGTTTGCTGTCTTTCACTCAGTTGACATTTACTTACAGAAAGCCAAACTGAAATAGCTGATGATTTCTTTAAAAAAAGTGTTGGCATGAATTTTCTTGCTGTTATGCCTTGTTGCATCAGCAGATGCTTGTATATTCTGTCATTGCCTAATATTGCCCCTTTTCCTGATTTTATTCTTTTGACAGATTAGTGATTGCTTGCTGACTTTGTGGAAAGTTCTCTGTGTAGTATAATCTAAGCTATTCAACAGGGCTTTATTTGTCTCATGGTAATGTTAATCTGCCATGGAAGTGCTTGCTTCTTAGGCAATCTTTCAGAGAATGTGACCTTGACTATTTAACTGTTCACAGATTGTCTACATTTTCATTCATTATTACACTGAATGAAAACACCATCATTTGCTTGGTGCCAGTACATTTGGCAGAAAGGGTCTGCCTCATTCCTCATCTGTCTTTTCTGTATGGCTTTCACAAAGACTCACACAGAGAAACTGATACTAAGGAATACTAATTTTTTTAAAAATGGTATGTTGGAAGGGATTCACACAATTATATAAAAAAAAAGTGGCATATCTTTATGGTCCTAGCACAAATCCAGCAACCTTTACTTTAGCAAAACTAAAAATAACTTTATTCGGCATTTTTTCTTCAGTATATTCAGTCGGGATTATAAGATTTGTGTCAATATTTTCCTACATATTATAGCTACATTTATCGGTTGATACCATGTTATGCATTACCTACCTTTGGAGCAGCTCCCATAGGCCCTCAGGCTTAGCTACTCCTATTCTATGGCCAGGCAGCATGCAGTCTTTTGGGCCTCTCCCACGACCCTAATCTGCACTCAGTTGGGCAATTCTTCAAACAGGGAGCCAACTCTACCCTGGCCCTTCACAGGGCATCTTCACACAAAACATACACTCAATCTGTTGTGGCAGGTAACTATTCAGCCCTACTCAGCACACCCCCAGTGCCTCCCTTCAGCCCTATTCAGCACCAGAACCACAAAGGCCTTCAGGCCCCTGTTGTGCACCCTACTCTGTGTGGGCTGCACTGTTGCCCCCTCTCTGGGGCCACTGGGATCAAACACTCCCCTCCAGGGGCTCAGGTGCTTCTATAAGCAAGCTTGGTGCCAACACTCATAATTACCCATAATGGGGGCTGGGGTTATAAGGTGCCCTTCCCTGCCTTTCACTGGGGAGGTAACTGGCCTGGCATTTCCTGGGGACTCCCTCACCACAAGGAGTCCTGGTAGGGTGCAGCTTCTAGTCAGACCCAGGACCAGGAGCCTCCTCCTTCCCCATAGTCCATACCCTTACCTCCAAGGTGTTCCAGGAGCAATAGCTCAGTAGACTGATGTTGCTGCCTTAGCTACTAGCAACAAACTGTGGCCTAAGCTTGAAAATGGCCTCCCTAATCAAGCACCTGCAGGCTCCCTTCTCCAGCCATTAAAGTGGCAGGCACCAAAAAAGGCACCCGGCCACAGTTCAATTCAGACAAATGCAAGGTGCTACACCTTGGAAAGAATAAACACAAATATAAAATGACTGGATGGCAGCACTATGGAGAGGGATCTGGGAGTCTTGGTAGACCACAGGCTCAATGGGTGCATCTACATGTGTGCCAGACTATGCAGCTGTTACTGTACAGCCATTGCTTAACCAAGTACTAATGACTAAATGACAGTTCATGCCCACTACTGCTACGTCACTGTAGCAACAAGCTACAGAAGTGTAGTGCCTCATGTAGACATGCCCAACATAAGCCAGCAGTGGTTTGGCTTCATCTAGAGTATTGTGTGCAGTTCTGGGCTCCACATTTTAAAAGGATGTGGAGAAGTTAGAGAGAGTCCAGAGGTGGGTGACAAAGATGATAAAAAGTTTGAAAAGCAAGTTATACGAGGAGAGGCTGAATGAGCTAGGCATGTTCAGCATGCAGAGAAGGCACTTCTCACAGAGAGGACATGATAGCAGTCCTCAAATACTTGAGGAGCTTCCATAAGAAGAGGGAATACGTCTTTTTTCTCTTGCAGCAGAACATAAGATGTGGACCAATGACCTGAAGTTACAACAAAGTAGGTTTAGGTTGCATATCAGGAAAATATTTCACTTTTGGAACAGTAAGGAAGTGGAATACCCTTCCAGGGGAAATTGTGGACTTTCCATCACTAGAGGTGTTCAACAAGAACACCAAGTCACTGGTCTGGAATGATATAGACATAGCTATGCCTATATTCAACTATAAATATTTCCCATGCCTCTGGGTTTTTCTTGGTTCCCCCCAACCCCTTTCTGTTATATGTGCCAGGGTGTTTTTAAGACTTCCTTAGAGGCACTGGGTGTTGGCTGTAGTCAAGGCTAGGGACTTTGGGGTGTGCCAAAACTGGCGGTTCTTGCCTAGAGGGTCTTTGGCCCTCTTCTCAGGATCAGACCAATTGCTATATTTGGGTCAAGAAGGAATATATTCCTGTAGTCAGACTGGTATGGACTATTGGGTTTTTTGCCTTTGCCTGTAGTGGGGGGGAGGGGGGAGGCATTGCCTGTGGCCAGATTGGTATCAACTGTAGGGTTTTTTGCCTTTGTCTGTAGTGGGAGGAGGGGCATTACCTGGGGTATACCTAACATAGCTCCTGAGTATATACAAACAACCTTTTATAGAAGCAGGACATTGGCTGCTGTGGTTCCCCTGTTTTACCTGTGGCAGGTTGGAATGTTATGTCTTGTGCCAGGATTCATGATGGTTTCATGAAGACTTTAGATTATGAATTGTATAGGGTGGTTTGGATAAAGATGACCTTGCCTCAGGCGGGGGGTTCAGTTCAATGACCTCTGGAGACCCCTTCCAGACCTAGTTCTCTATGATTTTTATGGGGTTTGGAAAGCAAATGGATTAAGCACTCTGAAAAATCCCACCTGGTACACACATTTATCCTTATATGCTTAAATATATCTTTGCAGCCTGTTGATCCTTTTAAGGATCTGTAGCAATATTAGAGTTCATAAAAGTCAGAAATACATACATTTTTCAGGTCTGTACCAGTGAAATATCAGGACCATACTTAGTGACCATTTTTGCATACATGTGACTAGGCCTTTAACCTAAAAAGTGTTAATTTGGGTACAAATTGATTTCAACACTCAGTGCATTTTATTTTGAGGGTTTCAAGATTATTTGCATGTGTTGTTGCCCTGTGGAGTCAGGCAAGCTCTCAGGATCTCAATATTGTACTGTTAGACAGGAGGGTACGAAACAATTGCACATATACAAACACACAAAACAATTGGATACATACACACACACACTACCAAATCAGGCACATACACATCCAAACTAGCCTAGGCACATGCATACCTATCACCAATTTAAGCACAGACACTATATAACCCAAAAGTTAGACAAAAATCAGCTGTCCATACCCACACACTCAGTACACATATACAGATCACTAGTTCATATATCATCCACACAATGGCATATATACACATATATACACACACACACACACTCACCAGTTCACACACATACAACCCACCTACACATAGGTAAGTTCCTAACTTGGTTTACTTAAGATAGACTGGGGCTGGAAACTGAGGCAGACAGCTGAGCTATTGGGTGAGGGCGGGGTGTCAGATAAGTGGTGGCAAGGAGAAGACAACCAGGAAAGAGAGAGAGAAAGGCAGAAACCTGGGAGCTTGGGGCTGGAAACAGCCTGCCAGCTTAGAGACTGGGGGATGGGGGGGTGGGAAGAGCAGATAAGTGGTGGCAAGGAGAAGACAACCAGGAAAGAGAGAGAGAAAGGCAGAAACCTGGGAGCTTGGGGCTGGAAACAGCCTGCCAGCTTAGAGACTGGGGGATGGGGGGGTGGGAAGAGCAGATAAGTGGTGGCAAGGAGGAAACAGACAAAAACCCAACTTGGGCTTTCAAAATAACAGGTTTATTAAACAGACAACACACTACACAATCCCATGAAGTTATTGGTTCACACACATGCACAAACACACACACACACACACAAGCACTCCCAATGGCAGCAGGAGAACGAGACTGAGTGGAAGGGCTGCAGTCCAGGTGGGGAAGAGAAACAGAGTTGGTTGAAGAGGGGGTGGGGGGGTCATAACTACCTATTCAGGCTGGAAAGGGGTCCTTGTTCAGTAGGTGTTGTCCAGAGGGGGGTCACCGGCCGGGCCTCTGGATGAATAGGTGATATGGCATGCTGCTGGTCCAGATGGAGAGGGCATCCCAAGGAGTCAGTCTTCACTACTTCTTTTATGGGGCAGACTACCTCTGATCTCCTATGGGGAAGGCCTGTCCAGGCAATATCAGTCCTGTCCCAGAGGGCTCCAGGTGTTCTTAATGAGCATGTGCAGCATGGACACAATGGTGGGTTGCCTCATCTTTTGTTTCTTGAATGCCGATGAGTGGTTTCAAGGGCTGGGTCATTGGTCCAGGTATAAGTGTTGATGGTTTGGTCATTCAGATGGAGCTATTTTTAGACCTACTGCCATTGTCTCTCAAGCACCCTTATTCATCCCCATTCTTTCAGGAACAAAGTTACATAGGAGGGGTAGGTATGAGTCATGGGTTACACAGTCAAGCCTGGGGACACGATGGACACTTGCAAACAAAATGGCAACTTGATATGACTTATGCTGACTTATATATGTAGGCCTAAATCATATAGTACCAGTAAAAGAGTAATATAGAACAGTAAAAATCAATATAAACATAATAATTATACAATATAAAGGAGAAAAAACAAAAAAAATAGAACTTGCTACCAAAATAAAATGCTGAAGCTTATCCTATGTCTTAGCTCACTTATACTTATCTATAGGGAACAGAGAGAGAAAGAAAGTCAGAAATGGTTGGGGAAGGGGAAGGAATGCATTTTAAAAGAACAAAAAGAAAAACTGGGGGTTTTGCTATAGTGTAGCTTGACTGATTGGGCATGACTGACATGTACTGTGTATAGTGCACACTTTCTACCTGAGGCTTGTTACATAGCACAGTGTTTTACCATTAACCTTTGCCCTATGTCAACACATCCTTGTGCACACACGCGCACACACACACACACATATATCACACTCATTTTTAAATCTTAAATCACAGAAAAGAGTAGTGACAACTGTTTTCTATGCGCAGAGCTTTACATTGTGTTGGAGGACCAGATCATGATCCATCTTAAAGCAATTTTGAAGCAAGTATTCTTCAATTTATGCCCAGTTATTTTGGGAGTCAGCACCTTCCCCTCTCTCTGCCCCCACCACCCCCCGCATAGCTGTGCTATACTCTAGTCCTCGTTCCTAATGATGTGGCTAAGTTTTCACATAGTGTAAGTTTCCTTTTTTGTGTTTCAGCTCATTAACAATTTAATTACTTAGCTAAATCTTTAAGTATCACAGGCACAGTGAGCTGTCTGAGCTCCTCAGCTGATAGGGTGCAGCTCCAGCCAGAGGCACTGACTTTGCATGGCTCCAGAGCCCAGGGAGGAGAATTCAGCAGTAGGGGAAAGAGGCAGTAGCATTCAGCCCATGGGCTCTGGAGCTGCACAAAATCTACATCTTCACCCAGAGCTCATACAAATCAACAGGTGAGCTCAGAGAGCACAGCCAAAGGGGTGCATGGCCATACTGTGCCTTTGCCCCACTCTTGAATCCTTACTGTAAGTGCACTGCTGAAATGGATGCCTAGGAAATGGTTTTCCATGAAGGGATTAAATAAATTTATATATAAATAAAGTTATACATACATTTTGCATATGAAGAGAGATACATATGTTTATGTGTATAGATGTATATATACATACAGAATTTCATTTCCTTTCAGTATTTATTATGCATTTTAATGGAATGTAAAAATTGTCATAATAAATCAGGCATAATAAATTATGAGACTACTTAGAGACAGTAAAACAAAAAATTGTTGTTGTATTTTTAATTATCAGCATCAATACAAATCTGAGGCCAACATTTTTAATTTTGGAGCTTAACAAGTTAGTCATAATATCCTATAGACAATGTTTTCATGTTTGTGTGAGCTGATAAAAAAGTAGAATTAGCAGGTATTGAATGTTAGAACCTGGTTGGTATCCCTCAAGACAGTTGTTTCTGTTTAATAACCATGTTGCCCCTTTCTAATAACCTGCCTCGGCCTGTTACTTCAGGAAAGTTCTTTCTTCCTATGCAAGGCGAAGTCTTCATGCAGCTATCTTCCTTGAGTGCAAAGGCTGCTACTACAACTTCCAGCACTGTATGCTTCAAATTGTCTTGAGTAGGAATTACAGCACCAGGTGTGGGAATATTACATGCATAGAAAGTAATGTTACTCACTGCTCCCCCCCCGCACAACACTGTTTCACTATGACTTCAGCCAGGACTCTCTTGAGCCTAGTTCAAGTGTTTTCCTACATAAATATTTTACTTACTCAGGGTGCTCTCTTTTCATGGAAGTTTTCTTCCTCTGTCATCTCCTAAGTGATTCTCCATTAAAACAGCCCTGACTCTGAAGACAGCACAGTGTACTTTAGAAATGCAAAAATGTGGGATGCTTCCTTGCAATTCACAAGCTCAGGCATAACCACATACACGATAATAAAAATTACATTGCAAGCCTTATTAATAATATTACCTTATGCAAATATGACCATCTTAAAATTAAACGAACTGTAGGACAATTGTAAACTGATAATGACAATTTCAATTTGCAGCTGGTACTTAGGCCAAGTGATGTGATTTTTTTCCTTAAAGCTTATAAGCATCTCTACTAATAGCTAAAATATTTCTGAAATGATATGACCTTTAGATTCTATTTGAAAAGCTTCTCTTTCATTTGGGAAACTGCCTGCATTGAGTCAGTTCCAAGCCCCCAGGCAACTTCCAGTTGTTACAACTATTTCTAAGATAATTTTATAAGTGAATGACTAGAGAAAATTAGCCTTCATGTCTAAAGAGTCAGCTTACTTGTAAATGGTAACACTGTGCAGAAACTCGACTGTATCATGTGCTGTATAATACAGGAATAAGTCAAAGATAGAGGCTACCAAAATGTACTATGGCTGGGTTCTTTTTTGTGGGGAGGGGAGGGGTTGTTTTTGTTTTTGGGTTTGTTTGGGTTTTTTTGCTTTTTGTTTTGTTTTCTTTTGTTTTCCCTGTTGAATCTAAAATAGTTCAAGAGGAATGTCTTCAAATAATTGGAAACCCTAAGAATGGGGTCATGGATCTGCAGACAGATTACCACTACATTCATAGTGGTTGCATTTCAGATCAAGCAAGCCTTTGAATTTTTTTTCCAAGTTACCATGATAGTAATGATAGAACAGTTAAACTATTTACTGCTCCTGCTGTTCCCATAAAACCAATAACAATTGAAATTCATGGAGATCTTTTATATGTAATGAGAGTCCTATGTTAAGGGCTAAGTGCAGTCATTCAGGAGGTTAAGTAGGGTTCAAAATGGCTGCCCAATTTAAAATTAGCTTGTCCAGTACTGAACCTATAATTGCAGACCCGGTCTCATTGATTAGCAATCAGTCTAAACCTGTAACTAAACAGAAGTTCCATGTACACAAACCGATCTAAAAATTGCAGAACCTCATTTATAATCAATACAGATCTATGTAGTATAAAACTTATTTGATTTAGGTTGAACCAGTGCATGGAACTTCTGTTCACTTTACCTGTTCAGGACCAGGGCTGGGAATAATCAGCCACTGGCCCCAGCCTTGGAGCTGTTTTTTTCACTCTCCTCCCCTCCCCGCAATGGTCTATTTTTTGTCCCCTTGGCCCCACCCACACAGCCTGTGCTCTCAACACCCATCCTACAAGTTGATCTGGGTTGAAGCCACTTTTATCAGTGTTCACCACTGCCAGAGCCAAGCAAGTAAACACCAGTGGGAGGGACGGAGGTATAGGTTCACTGTGGGGGATCCCACCACACCTACCCCCTTGTGAGTTGTGGGTCACACCTGCTCCCCTACCCCACCTCCAGATCATGCCTCCCCTTCATCCCCCAGTGGACCCATGATCCCCTCCAACATGCTGGACTCTCAGCCCTCTCCACTAGCTCCCCACATCCTGACTTACCTGATATTGGGCAGCCTTTATGAATTGATATAACCTCCCACTAATGCCCCCAAATAGTTTCATAGTTTCATAGTTTCATAGTAGCTAGAGTCGGAAGGGACCTAGGAAGATCATCTAGTCTGATTCCCTGCCTTGGCAGGAAAGAGCACCGGGGTCAGATGACCCTGGCAAGG
>NW_017728910.1:9780223-9802525 GCF_001723895.1 Crocodylus porosus | reverse complement strand
CTCCCTTTGGGCATGGAGGATCGTCTCCTTAAGGAGCAACGATCCTCCTTAGCTTGTTGAAGTCAGCCCTCCTAAAGTCTAGGGCTGTTGCCTTGCTGCAGCCCTTTGCCACCTTACGCTGGATGGTGTCTGTACTTAGCCTGTCAATTCAACTGCTTATATCACTGCAATAAATTGGGATTAAGTCTGCATTTAAATAGACAATCCCAGTAAAATAATATATTATGCATTGCTATTATTAGTTAAATGTGCAATCATGGGCACATGTGTAACTGCCTTAAAAATTAATGGGGTTTTGGCAGCATGGGCCAACTACAGAAATAGGCCCTAAATGAGAGAAGTTAGTGACTGGTTGCAGATCTCTGAGTTGTATTCTGTTAATAGTGTATGTGTGGCCCTTCAGTTCTCTGTGTAAAATGCCATTTTATTGTACTTGGTTTGGAGTTGCCTAGAGATGAAGTATGTTTTTGCAGTTTCAACTTTGAACCTTTGGATTGTGGCACTGCACTTTGTGGAAATTGATAACTCTAGTTACCTGGTTGTGATCTGAAGCACTGATCATTGTGATTGCTTGAGACTGGCAGACAACTAGAATAATATCTAAATATCTGAAGGTCAGGAAAAAACGCCTCCTTCTTCAAAGGTACAAGTACACTAGAATGCATGTTGTGCCCACACACAAAAAAGTACAAACAAACAAAAATAAAAGCCTGCTTTATACCTGCACATCAAACATAGCTCAAGTTCTCAGAGTCCGTTTTATCAACCCATTCTTGTGCAACAGGGAAATATTTGACACCCAAGCTTATCTTCCCTCTCTGGGGACTGTTTTAAGGCAATTAAACAATTCAAGTGAGTGTGCCAAAAACAATGTATCTATTGAGTGGTGAGCACCATTCAATATCCATTAAATCTAGCCCACAAGAAAAAATGGGAAACACAATTAAAACTCAAACTCTGAAGAAAAAATGGAGAAAAATGGCAGAGTTTTAAGGATACCTATAGCTCTCTATCACTCTGCTTCATTGAAAACAGGATCTTAAATTGATTTTATTAGACTTATAAACTTCAAATGTAAGCTAATATATCAAAGTTAACTCTAGAAGTATCATTAGCATCATGAAAATCTGCATTACTTTCTGTTTTCCTGCTGTCAATTAAGAAATGAATGGGACTAGGGTATGTAAAAAATCTCTCCAATGTTTTGACAGTTACTGTGAAACACTAGCCTCTGATGATCTGGTCCTGGCCCTTGTATTCTAGTTTGTCACTATAAAAGAAGGTAGAGATAAAAAGGACATAGCATACACACAACAACCAAATTGTCACACACATGCAACACAATAAAATCTGGTTCTTATTGCACCAGACTTTATTGCTCAGGCACCATTGTTTACTTGTGTGCATGGGACTGCAGTATGCTGAGCTGGGTCAAAGCAGCCCCAGCTGACAGGACCAGGGTGGGTACCTAGCCTGCCAGCCCGTGTCTGCTCTGACCCATGTCACCATGCTGCGGAGGGACAGGCTGAGGCACGAGGGTGATCTAGTGCAGAGCTAGCCAGTAGGCAGCCCCCACCCTGAAGCACTCTCATGCCCCTACACGTGCACTGCTGCAGAATAAAAAACTCTGCAGCAGGATAGTATTTGTATTTACAAGTACTAGCCTGCTGTGGATTTTATCAGTTTACTCCAACCGAATAGCTCTGCACCTGTAGGTGCTGATACTTTTACTATGGCGCTAATTAGTGAACTCCATTGGTAAACAACTTGTGTAGAGGCACCCACTATTATTAACATCCATAAGCTGGAAAAAAATTCATCATATATGTTCACATGTAATATTTCCACAATTGAAGATCTGTCTCTGTATTTGGATAAATAAAACACTCAAGGATATTCTATACCAATGATAGTTGATATCAGGGAGGATGACAAGGGATCTGTCCCTGTTTGTATATTGGTCTGACCCATCATGGATTTCTGTATATTCTTGTGGACCATAAAACAGAATTGAAGGTTGCTGCCAAATTTTCAGCTACTTCTTGGGTATTAGTGTCTTATTCTACTATCAACTCCATTGGTGCAAAGTTGGATACCATCCAATGAATGTTATTAGATTAATAAAAGTGAAAATGGGATCAGAAATAATTTCAAGAATTAGGGTGCTGCGTAAGTATTTGAGTACCCAGTGGCCTTGATACATTGGGTGGTATTGGCTGCTGGATACTTCAGTGCCCCCAGCTGGCTCCAGTTAAGTGCTTCGCTATGCTCACTGCATATAAACAAGAGGTATTGAAGTGTACCTCAGGCTTTCAGTATAATAGATTTCCCTTCTTAAGACCTAGTGCTCCTGGGTCTCAGTTTCTAGCCTGATTCTTGCTCCCACACTCAGACTGTCTTAGTCTGATCCCTGCTCCTTGGCTCTCTGCTTCCTAGTCCAGTTCCCTGTCTTTCAAACTGTTCCCTGATGCTCCTTTTCTTGCCCACATCTTTGCTTAAATTTCATCTGGGCCTTGCCTAGTTCCTACCTGCTTGGCTTGCGACTCCCTTTGGCTCTTGGACTCCCAGTACTGTTGGTTTTTGGCCCATGACCCGTTCAACTCTTGGACTTTCTAAGTTCAAGCCCTTAGCTGTTAAACACTGAACACCGGTGTCTGGATTGTGCCTGTGACAAATAAGCCCACTTTTGACTCTCAGACTTTCAATACTCACCTTTTTGTGACATTTCCAAATCTAAATATTTTATAAGTAATACTCAAGGATCTTTTCTTGTTCTTAATACTTACCTGCTTTTAAATATTTTATTTCTCAGAAACTGTGACGCTGAGATAAAAAACGCACAGGAGCTAGTAACCTAAGAAAGACTACTATGATAGACTGGCCGTCCTAAAAGAAGGACAATTTAAAGCTTATTAGTGTCTCTCACCCGAATTTTAGGAATTGGCACAGTGCTTCCTGCAGTTCCCCGGCGAGCTTTATATTCTCACAGCTGGCGTGAAGAATAAAAACACTGCTCCACTGCAAAGTGAAGAAAGTAGGACCTTTAACAATATCTGTGAAGTCAATAAGACTTCAGTGAGACCTGCATTTCACTTGTGGAGACAGAATGAAACTTATATTTGGACATAAAATCCTTACACAGACCAATGAGCACTCACATGAATTGCTACACTGAAGCCAAAGGGGACACTAGCCATTTATCTTTTACCAAGTCCATTAAAATTAATAGAAAGGGTCCCACTGAATTCATTAGACTCTTGATAGGGCTGAAATAGAAGGAGCTTATTCTGCTTTTTATAATCTTTGCTTTATTTTCATTAATGCATTTTCAATGCAAATTTGGTATTTAAATATATAATAGATCTGTAAAATCTTGCTCATGTTTTGATAGTGGATAGGCCAAGCTCCTGCTTGGAACAGGCTTCATATATCTGCATCCATGTTAAACCCCTAAAAATAGGGGAATACAATAGAAATGCTCATTTTAAAAATCATTAGCGAGGAACTGAAACTTAAACGGAATAAAAATATGCAGGGTAGATGGGCTCATATCTGGAGGGTGACTAATGACAGTCAGATTATGTCAAGGGCAGTTTGGCAGGTTGAATATTTTGTAGACACTAATTAGTTGTGTGTATATGATACAATTCAAGAAATATAGGCCTAATAATAGAAGGCAAGTCTGAAAGAGTTTTGCATGCACTAGAACTTGTAACAGAGCCTGATTTATAGTGTCCCTGTGATACATCTAAATGTCAAAAATGCATAATTTATGAATTCATCTGCTTAGAGATTTATTCTTTTCCAGATTATGTATACTAAAATGACTATATTCTTTGTAAATTATGTTCAATTTGTAGTGGATTACTCATTTGAAAAGAACTGAGAAAATTAGTGTTTGCTATTCATTTTACACATCATAGAACAGATGTCTTCAGTGTGCTTTTACACTTCCCAACATGAAGATTTGGATTTGTCATCAGTGATTGATCATCTCGATGCTACATTCCACATGTGCCTTATTGCCTAAATATATTTGCTCGTCGTGTACAAAATGACTTGGATATAGAACAGTAAGTATGGGTGCTGGCTTTTTACAAGTGGCCTTGAAAGTTTTAAACAAATAGCTCTTGAGTACTGGTCATGAGGAGATGACTCACTCTCTGGCTGTTCCTACAGTATGATACATGAATTAAATTAGTACTGGTTTTAATAGAACTTGTACACTAATGGTTCATATCAGCCCTCAGGCAGGCTACATTCATATATGGAATGGAAAATTCTAGGAGTTTTCAGTTGTGGAATTTCTGGTGTGTAATTACATATGGAATTATAAAAAAATTAGGGTTGGAACGGACCTCAAGACGTCACTGAGTCCAACCTTGTGCTCTAAGCAGGACCATCCCCAACTATATCAACCCAGCCAAGGCTTGATCTAGCTGGGTCTTAAAAACCTCCAAAAGTGGAGATTCCTGTCTGGGTAACCTGTTCCAGTGCTTTACTACCCTCCTAGAGAGAACATTTTTTTCTTAACATCTAACCTCAACTTCCCTTACTGCAACTTGAGTTCTGCTTCTTGTTCTGTCATCTGAGACCACTAACAGCTGTCTAGCTCCACCCTCTTTCAAATCCCATTTCAAGTAGTTGAAGGCTGCTATTAAATCCCCCCTCAGTCTTCTCTTCTCATGACTAAAGAAGCCCAGTTTCCTCATCCTCTCCTCATAAGTCACGATGTATCCTAACCCCCTAACCGTTTCTCTTGCCTTCTGCTGGGCTTTCTCTAACTTGTCCGCATCCTTTGGTCAGCCCAAAACTGACACAGGACTGCAGATGTGGCTTCACCAGTGCTGAATTGAGGGAAAGAATACTTTCCCTCAATCTGCTGGCAACACCCCTACCAATGCACCCCAGCATGCTGTTAGCCTTCTTGGCAACAACTGCACACTGTTGGCTCATATTCAGATTATTTTCCACTGTAACCCCCAGGTCCTTTTCTGCAGAGTTACTGCTTAGCCAGTCAGTCCCCAGCCTGTACTGGTGCATGGAATTGTTCCATCCTAAATGCAAGGTCTCTCACAAGGATCAGTGCTTTCACCAGCATTTTTAATATATGCATAAGTGATCTTCTAGTCAACATCACCCAGAAATTTGGCTATGCCAATGACCTGGTGCTTGCTACTCAAAAAAGGACCCAGGATGAAGTCCAGACAGATCTTTGCGAAGACCTCAAGTTACCTGAAGAATCTTTCGCATGTTGAAGACTCCGCCTAAATCTGATGAAAACTGCTGTCACATCATTTAATCTAAATAATGCCCTGCTGACAAGAAACTTGCCATCACTTTTTGTGAAGAAGAGGTTAAGCATGAAAAGTTTCCCAAATACTTCAGTGTAACTCTCAACCAGAGCCTTGCCATTTGTGAACATCTACTGAATGTTGCTAGAACACTGAAAGCCTGAGTTAACCTCATGCATAAACTGGCTGGAATGACATGGGGACCAAATGCAACCATGCTTCCAACAGCCACTCTAGCACTTATTTGCTCAGCAGCAAAATATTGCTCCCCAGTCTGGAACAAAAGTGTGCACACAGAGATATATAGTTAAATGGAGCTATGTGGATTATATCAGGAATGCTAAGAAGTACGCCGCTGCCATAGCTTTCAGTGCTTGCGAACATTGCTTCCACACATCTCCACTGCAATGCCACATGTATGAGAGAATACCATCAGTAACCCAAATCTCCCAAACATCAAAGACATCACTACAGCACCACAGATAGGCTCAAATATAGAAAACCTTTCTGGGAATACACCAAGAAGCTCTATGATGATAACAAGAGCACTGAAGAACAATGCAGGGAAGCCTGGGCAAATACCAACTTGCCACAGTGATCCTACAGTTCCCCAGCCAGGATATGACCTACTGAGAAAGATTTGGTCCTCTGAATCACATCCAACACTTCATGGAAAATGTGGACACCTATTCCATAAATGGAGAATCAAAGACTGAGTTGTGATTGTAGTGAGATTTTTCAGCTGGTGCAATATAGTGTGAATGATTGCGTTATTAGATCATATAATGGCAATCTAAAATCAATCCATGGAGCTATCCCTGAATCAGCTGAATGCTTTCAAATTTAGATATTAATCTATAAATGTTGTAGTACTAAAATGTCATATGAAAGAAGAAGTAGTGCAGGACTTTAAACTTGTCCTTAATGAGATTTCTTTTGGTCCAATCCTCCAGTTTGTCAAGGTTTCTCTGAATCCTAACTCTATCCTCCAGCATATCTACTACTCCCCACAGCTTGATGTCATCTGCAAACTGGCTGAGGTTGCACTCAGTGCCATCTTCTAAGTCACTGATAAAGATATTGAACAAAACTGGCCTCAGGACCAACTCCTGGAGCACTTCACTTGCTACCAGCTGCTAACTAGACATCAAACCAGTGATTACTACCCTTTGAGTCTGACCAGCCAACCAGTTTCTTATCCACCTTACAGTCCAGTCATTCAACCTGTACTCCCTTAGCTTGCTTGTGAGAATGTAGTGGGAGACTGTTGTCATTGTCCTTACTGAATTTCATAAACATTTCAGATCATTTCTCCAATTTCTTAAGGCAATTTTGAATTGTCCTCCTTTCCATCCGCCTTCTGTATCAAAAGGAGACCCCCTACACATTCCAAAATCTTCTTGGACAGTATAAATCCTGCTGTGTTACTTACCCAAGAGATGTCCCAATAGTTAAAGTCCCCTATTATTACCAGACTCCTGAACTTTGGCTGATTCTGCTAGCTAATAAAAACCTCAGCTACCCAGTCTTCCTGGCTTAGTTGCATGTAAAAAGCACAACATTCTCCTTGTTGTCCCTTCTTATCTTTATTCAGTTACTTTCACAGGATTATCTCCAACTTCCGTCTGGATCTCTGATCAAGTACATAAATCCTTAATATGCAAGGCAAACCTCTGCCATTCTTTCCCCCTGGTCTACCCTTTTTGATTAAGTCATATACTTCTCTATCAAGATACCCATCATGTGAATTATCCCACCAAATTTCTGTTTTGCCAACTACGTTTTAATGTTGATTATGTACTAAATTTCCAGTTCTTCTTGTCTGTTTCCAGTACTCATTATCTGCTTGTATAATATTTGTAACTCTAAGCATTAAAAATTTATGAATCAGGCTCACATACAAACAAGATTTTAGATTTAAAAAATAAAAACAAAACATGATATTTGTAAAGTAATAAATTTGTAGATTATTTTTATTTGACTTCTGATTTTGAGCAATTACATCTCATGTTTTCATGCTCTTTTGTTGTTGTTCATCCTAGAAATTAGGGATTGGTTCCTGTTCTTACTTCACTGTTAACACCACTGACTCCTGTGGTATTAATCCCAGTTTACACAAGCAGGAGAGCAGAATCAAGTACTAACAATTCAAATGTTGGCTCTCTCACCAAAAGAATTGTCTAAGCCTAATGATACTTCCTAACAGTATCTGAATAGAAAGACTGTGCTGAGTTTTTTTTTTTAATTATGGGTTTTCTAAGATATTTTTAAAAAGATCGTTCATATTAGGTTTTTCTCTACTTCCTCTTCATTCTTTGTCCAAAGTCCTGAATTGCTCCATGTTCTTGCTAAGAAGATAGCACACAGAAAACAATAATATTTCACTTTACAAAAAACAATGCCAATGCTTTCAATGCTGTACCTCCTACAGAAAATGCAACAGAAGTCCTATTAGTTAAGTCAAAAAGTATGTAAGTGCCAGCACAATATGGGGGGGGGGGGGCTTTTAGCATATGTTTAAAGATACCTAGAACTATCCCTTTGTAAATTACTGATCTCAGAATACAAAACAATAGCTTATTTATGCTCTGAGAATATATTAAAATATACATATTCAAATAAATCTGAACAGGTTTCTCAACATGGTATTGGACTCAAAGGCAGATTATTTCCCATAAAAGATCATGTCAGGGTTATTTAATCTTTAAAATTGTTGTCTTTTCCTTGGGTTCTATCACTATGTTCAGATTTGGGTCCAGAAACAGTCAAATACTATTTCTCAATATGTATCCTTAGCAAGGTCCTTCTTGATGTCTTCCCCTAGACCTGGGCAGGCCAGCAGGTGTTCTGGGACACCTGTACATACCACAGGACTTAATCCTCATGAAATTAAATAGGTGTATAAAATTTTCAGTGATTTATTTTGAAGTGTCACAACAGTGTTTGCACATGCTAGGTTTTTGAACAAATTAACCTTTGGAGCATCACATTGGTGTCTGCATGCAATACATTTTCAAATGAATTAAACCTGATACCCGGCCAGTGCCACAGGAGAGCCTCTCCCAGCTTCCACCCCCACGCAGCTGTGGAATCAGGGAACTGACAAACCGCACAAGAAAAAAAAAGCAGAAGCAATTTGTAGGGGTGAACTACAAAAAATTGCAGTGCTATCTGATGGACAAAGAGGCTCATTACACGTCTTTGAGTGCCTTTGTGTTTGCACATAAAGAATCCATGGACGCGACGTTTTAATTTGTGGTGAGGCAAACTAAACTACATCCAAGGAGTTTTACTTTAATAAGCAAGAAAGACTTTTCAAATGTCTGGAAAATCTGCTCATGCAAACAGTCACACCGTTGCAGTGCAAGGAAGGGGAAAAATCTGACATGTAAAAAGGCCCCTGTAGTCTAAAAGTTTCCTCCACATTCACATGTAGTGCTTGCATCATTGGAGCATCCCTTCTGTTTTATGTTAACTTAGTTTTTCCAACCCCTGTTTTCAGGCTGTTCTGCATGTTGGTCACTTAACCTTTATGGCTATTGCCATACATATTTCTGTGTGGCTGTTAGTATTTCATCTTAAAAGTAAATTATGTCTGAATAATGGAATTTAACATAAATCTAAAACTCAGCCCCATAGAAATTCATTTTTTCTTCCTTTTCATTTCATATAGAATACTGTTACATATATCTACATTTTGCCCACAGAATTGGAAGCATTCCAGTCATTGACTCATATGCTATAGCATAGGATGTCAGCGGAGATTATTTAATCAGAAGCAGTCAGGGTGAGTTATAGTTAAATAACTGCTTGTGGTTGTCTGCCTTTGTAGACATGGGGTGGAAGAACCACGGAGGGAGGAATAATATAGAATCTTCCTGACCTATTTTCTGCCCTTCTGCATGTCTAACCTGTAGCAGTACATTTGTCTAGATGCAGGCTCAAGTGGATTCAAATTTGAGTAGTAACCCCCATTGGGATCTCCATGTCTGAGCCATCAGTCAGTACGAGGCTCTTGTGCAGCTGAAGTAGGAGTTGAGGGCCTCAGAGTCAGAGCAGAGACATGAAACTTCTGTACAAATGGGGTCTGGGAACTGAATTACTGCTATTCTGTAGGAAGAAGGAGAAGCATGTCAGCAGCATGCCTAAGATGACAGAATTTTTCATATATTATCTTCTCTTCACAGATTCCCACCCTTAGATTTCTCACTTTTGTTCCTCATGATATGCATGGGAGTATATCGTCCAGATATTAAAGACTGCATTTAATATGGAATTTCCCTTATTTTAGGAATTAGCATGTACATCCATTGTCTCACTATGTGATTACCATAAGCCTATAATGTATCTTCATATCATGATGCGTCATCCCCTCTGATTTAAGGAAGAGCTGGTATCCTTATTTTACAGGTGCAAACTGGGGCACAGAGAAACCAAATAACATGCATGGTGTCATAAACAAATGCTGTGGCAGAGAAAATAATTGAACCTAAATTTGCCAAGGCCTGACTTGGCTCTAACCCCCTAAATCATCTCTCTTCATTAATGCTAAGGTCTTGCTTTGTGAAAAGCAAGTCCATAAGGCTTTGGGGATGCTTTTGTAGTATGAAAGTATATAGCTGTACTTAACAAAGCCTGTAAAATAGGATTGATGCCACTGGCTTGATTTTTTTTTTAGAAAAAACATGTTTCAATGAAATAGTATTATGCAACTCTAAGGCACTTTTGTGTAGGCTGATTCTATGAAACTGTCCTTATGAATGATTTTTTTTTTTAAATAGAACACTGCACTGCCTTCTGGGTACATTAGATATATTACATAAGGCTTGCCAGTGGCAAGCCTGGCATCATTTTCCATGGATGATGTGGTATCTGGAGAGAGAGAAATATTGATCACTCTACGTACTCTCTTTAAATATCGCATCCCGTTCAATACATAGTTAATTCAAGGTCATCTTTAACCAAGCAGTGAACATGCCATAACTGATCTCCAGAAAGGAAGGAAAATAGGAACCACATTGAATGTTTTCTATACTCTGTATCAAATTTCCCATTACTCAGCTGATCTAGCAGTTGATGAGATTCAATGTAAAAACAAAAACAAAAAAATCTCACAGCTGGTAGTACACAGAAAAATAAGGCGAGTATGTAAAAATTGGGAATTAAATTTTCATGTGCTCATTAATGGAAAGAATTCCAGTGAATCTTGATTGGAATGAGTGAATCCCAAGAAATTCAGACATTGGACCTGTGATCAAGCCATGAAATTAGTTTTGTAAACAGAATGTTTGCAGACCAAATGCACCCCCAAACATCACGGCCAAACCGCTTCCAGTGCTGTTGTCTGATGATTCAAAAAAAGGAGGGAATAAATAAAAACAGGAACCTTGGGGGAGGGGGGTGGGTGGGAATTCTTTCTTCCCCTTACAAGTGACCAGGCAAATCCCTGAAGCATGGGATTACCAAAATATCTCCTTTACAGAGACTGAAGGGGTATGAAGGCTTCATTATTGCTTCAGGAACACTTAATCTACCCATGCTATCTCTCCCCATAAATTTAACAAGCACCAACTCAAAGCAGTTCAGAGTGCTTGCTCCCACTACTTCTTTCAAAATACTATTCCAAAATTTGGTTTCCAGAGTTTGGGATGTATCTGGATTAGGATTTGACATTTGTGCTTTGATAGATCTTCCAAAATATTTACACAAGTGAAGTACTGCACTGCTGATGGCCAAGAAAATCCATTTCAGTCTCATGTTATAATTTTTATTGTGCATCTTTTTTTAGTTCTGAATCTGTCACAACCATTCACCTTCAAGGAGGAATTGGTCTCAATCTAGTACAACCTAGATGTTTAAAAGTCATCCATTTTTTATTATTCAACCCCTAAAATAACCCTTTTTTAAATAAAAAAAAATGTATGCATCTTTTACATGGGTTATGATAATTAAAGAGTAGCTCTACAGATTTTGTCCAAACTTTCCTAAAGGTTCACCTCCAAACTAAAATTAAGTCTGAGAAATTTCATACTAAATGGGATTATTTTTAGAAAGGAATGAAAAGGAGAGTTTAAAATACAGTGACGTTCAGCCAAGTCTAGGGAAAACTATAACACACCCTTTCACAGAAGAAATCGGAAGTTTGCAATTTGATTAATTAGGAGGACAATGTATGAATCAGATCATTTAAGAATATAATACTAATTACATTTGTGAATTACTTTCTGTCTTTTCCTCTCTGTCTGGTATATTATGCACAAACATTTTCATTTTCAGCAGAACCTTTGAAGTTTACTGTTAATAATAAATGTACTGCACCCAGAGGCAAACCTCTCCTCTTATATACATTCAGAAACTCTAAATTGTCCCCATAATTTTCCCAAGAAAACACTATAAGTCTGATTTTCCTAGCTGAATGTTTCTGAACAGCATGTGGTTAAACATTTACTAGTATGAATGAGGAACTTTTCATGAAACTTATCAGCATTTGGAAAAGATTACCATAAAATCGTATTGGTATATTTGGGAAGCACCTCTTGGGCCTTTTCATGACTGGAAGATTCTATAGTGCGCTAAATCCTTATGGAGGTAAGTAATTTAAAGGAATTAATTTATTGAATAGATAGTGAAGGATAGCCCCCCCCACCCAACACCCTCCATTAACCACTTTTCTTTACCTTATTTTCTTTTTTCTCTTTTGTTTTTTCTTCCTTCTTCATCCAGGCACTGATTTGTTCAGAGATCAACAAGATACTTCTTTGCTTCTTCCCCCTTTCCCCAGTAATTTGCTTTCTAACCCTGCTCTGTCCTGGTAATTTCTTCTTCTCCTGCCTCCTGACCTCACTTGTCTTCAACTTCAGTCACTTCTTTTTCTGTTTCTCTCCCCCATTTTCTTTCCTCGCTACATGACTATATTTCCTATCACATAAGACAAATGAAAATCCTTGTCTAAGCCTACTGCTCTTTAATGACTATCCTGTTTCCTTTTACCTTCAAACTCTGAACACAACCAGTGGATCAAGTTCCTTTGTTCTAGTCCATTCTTTCCCCTTGACCTGTCAGCTGCTACTGTCATTGTCCTTGCTTAAAACCTTATCTTCTCTGAGGCTTCTTAGACTTACCCCTTTTCTTATTTTCCTTCCCATCTCCATAACCCGTCTGTGTTAATTTGTTCTGTGGGACCCTCCTCTACCTTATTATTGCAGCAGTGCTTTCATAGAGCTCTCTCATCAGCTGCTCCCATGTCCTATACAAACATGTGTTTATCCACTTGTATGGTTTCGGCTACCGTCTTTTTGACAATTATTCACATCTACTTTTCTCTTCTTCACCTGTCTTCCTTTGCCTATCCTGCATTTCAGCCTGTCTGTTTTATGTCTTTTCAAGGATGTCTCAACATGTATCTCAACTGTAAAAAGGGTAAAAATAAGCTTATAATCTCTCCTCCCAGCCATTTCCTTCTGTTGCCTTTCTTGGTAATCATCAACAATATTACATTGCTCTGAGTCGCTCAGTCCATGATCCTCCAAACTGTGTTTAACTGTACCGTCTCTTTATGTTTTCTTATCCAGATATTATTGGAGTACATCAGGGCTGAAGTTATTGAATAGCGACTTTGTTTTTTATGCCCCTGGATAAAAGATTAAAATATGAAATGGTCTCTCAAGAAGACAGTTTCCTGTTAAACCTCTGGTTGTTGATGTTGCTGTGATGCCTTAGAAACTACCGTGTATTCTGTGAATGCAATTATTGCCATCAAAGTAGGTAAGAACATTTTCTTCGGTGTCCAGTATCTATTGTTGACTGAAGCTTGCCAGCACATACCCTACATTGTTCTTTTTTCTTTATGTGTTGCCACACTTCTGGTGTTAGATTTGCTGTCCTATCTCTAGCAATGCAGCAAAGAAATCTGTGAAGCTGAGAATGCACTACAAATTATTTGAAAGGGCGTTACCCCTTTACCAACTTACCAGTCATCTTGCTACAAGTTCAGTGCATTTCTAGATGCACACTATCACTGTATGGATGCGTTACCATCTGGGGCTCTTTGTATTGTGAACTGAGCTGGGGCTGTTTTTGTTCTGAATATTTTATATGATGAACTCTGAAATTTTCCATTTATTTGGATTATGGGGATTCCTCTTTTTTTTTTTTTTTTCCCTTCAATGTCTGTAGTTGAATTTAGTGAACTTCAGATTGTATGAATGCGAGTTTATTAAGAACATTAGACAATAGTCTTGGTATGAACTTACTAGAAGAGAATCAAAAGTGAAATATCTTTCTGTCAAGTGTTGTGTAGAGAAGAAGCACAATACAGGCAGAATTTAATTGGACCTGCCTGAACCTTGAAAAAGTGTGAGTAAATTATTTACAAGCTAAAAGAATGATTCATTGCCTAACAATAATTGCTTGGAGGTTGGATCATGTATTGTTTTTTCATAATTCAGCATTGCTCATAGCATAAAACGTGAAAAGAACTGAACTGTGAGAAAAAGGAGGGAGATGGAAAAGAAGATCAATGAGGGGGAAAACTCCAATATTTTCTCTTAATTGAGAAGAAAAAAGTGTTTTGGATGTGGATGTCAGCCCTTTGCTTATGACCCATATTTACCATTTTTATACCTTATTCTCTCAAACACAATTATGCTCATTGGTATTGCCTTGCAGTTCTCAGCACTTGTTTAACATAAGGTACTCTACATCTGATTCTTTTTAATCCCACAGTTCTCTGCTAGCGAAGTGCTGAAACTAATGTTTTTGCTAGATTCTTAGACCAGTGTTTCCCAACTAGTGTGGCATGGCACAAAAATGAGCTGTCAAAAATGAACAGGTGTGCTGTGGAAAATATTTTTAATGTAAGTGTACCTTGGACTGGAAAAGTTTGGGAAACACTGTCTTAGACTATTCAAAAGCATGTATACTGTGTACCATTTTCTTTCTATTGATGTCTTGCAAACATATGCTGGCTCTAAGTAACTCCACAATGGCATTTTTATAAGTAATTGGGTTTAACTGGTTTAGTCTGTCTACAGTGGTTTTCTTATCACAATGCAATACCTTCTACTACAATATTATCTTAGTTTATTTTTAATATACTGGGATACTTGACTTTTCCCTGATTGTGTCATGTTGATATGTATAATATCCAATGTATACAATCTGCAGAATATCAAATATTGCAGCCAATTTGGGTGCAGTGAAGCTCAAGCGTGTAACGCTTTCCTTTTTTGTGCAGTAATTTAAACCTATTAAAAAGTATTATAGACCAGGTAGAAACAACACACGCTAATCCCCTGGCAATCTCTTCCTTCTCTTGTTGCTGTCAGACTCTGCTCTCCCCGAGTACATGGAAGTGAGGAACACATTTGAAAACAATAACCTTGAAATTAAATGTGGCTGTAGTTATTTGCATGTACTTACTTTATCCTAAATTAATTCAGGTTAACTTTTTTTTTGAAATTGCTGCAAGTTGTAGCACCAAGTACTCCATAAATACTTTTGAGCAGAACCTTGGCACCTACTTGTATATAGTAGAAACTATGCCTAATATTAATCCAAAGCCAAAGGCTCATGATTTATCATATTGAGCTGGGACCCACCAGAGTCAACAGACACGGTGACCCCGCAGCTTAGCACTGCTCAGTATGGGTGCCTGTAGATGCCTGGGGAGACTGCTCCAACACACAGTAATAACAGCACATTGGAGCAGACTCCATTAATCGAGTCTGCTGGAGAGAGCTAGTTAACCCACTCCAGCAGTGTCCACATGTCGTGTATCAGCACCCCCTACTTCAAAATGGTGCAGGGGTGCTTTAACTATGCTTGTTCCATGAGCTTTAGTTAAAGTATCCCTGCCACCATGTGGGAGTGCAGGGATGCTGATACATGAAATGCTGTGACTGCTTTAATTAGAGCACCTCTCAGAGCCCTCAAACTCTCAGAGCATGTGTGAAAATTCTCTGTGTCTGTGTACGCAAGGTATCCCGCACAAAGGATCCATGTACTAATTAGTCCCCACTCATGACTGGAACTAGGAGTGCTTGTCACAAGTCCTGGGAAGCTCCAAAACTCTGTATGCAGATGAAGCACAGGACAACCTGGTCTGGTTTCACCTCATGGAGGGTGGGGCCACACTAAGCATATGTGCCACTTGGTTTCCATTGCTAAGCACATGCTGCTTTTGGAAGCAGTTTAATGATAGACAGTATAATTCATGAGATCCCCCCCATGCTAATTGGGTGGGAAAATCTCATCTTGTATTAGAGTAAAAGTGGTAATATGAAAAATTTTACAGCATACCACCTTCAGTTGGTACATTTTCCATGCTTCAAAAATGTATGTATATTGAAACTTCTCAAATTTGCAATAGTAAAACGGCTAGAGAGCTTGCAAGTGCCATGATTTTCATTACATATTTAGGGACAAAATCATTATGAGTCCAACATCCCTTTAATTTTAATGGGAATTTGCAACGGTCTCAAGTCAGTGTCAACACAGACAAACCTAGTAGGGTCTCGTTGTTGTAGCAATGATGATCCAGGGAATATGTGAGAAGCAAGATTTGTTCTGCAATATCTTTTATTGAAGCAACTATACAATTGGGAGAGATCTTAGTTTGCCTGAAATCTCTGCCAACTACAGAGTTGGTCCAATAAAATGTATTACCAACATAAATCTAGAAAGGTATCAAGTTAATCATTCATTAAGAGAAAAACAGAAAAGGGATCAATGCCATTAATCTGTTAGGCTTTGAGTGTTCATTCCTCCTAATGTGCCAAGTTCTTTATCTTCATTCAGCACTCCTTAGGCAAATTAGTAGTAGCACAACAATCAGTAAAGATATTCACTAAAATTGAAAACGAAAATATGGATATATATAGTATGTATGTGTGTTTATTTGGCATAAGCCAAACAGGCAGACAGACAAGACAAATACACATAAGCATACATTGAAAAGACTATTGATTCTTATTTTTAAACATTTTGCCCTGTGTTACAATGACCAGATAATCAGAATCCTTGACTACTTCTGGTCTCTTTGGGCACATCTACACATCACTCTATGGTGACACACCAAAGCGCTACATCACTGTATGGTGTGCTACAGCAACATAGTGATCACGTGTATCTACGTGTGATCAACAGCTACATTGCCATACTGGCATGCTCCCTGGGTATAGTGTGCCACTATATCACCTGGATATATGTAATAGGGGGCCTGTTCAGGGCCGATCTCAGTGTGGCCCACCCACCTGTTCCTGGGCTAACTGCCCACGTTCTCGCTTGTCACGCCTTGTTGTTATAATTAATTAATGGATGTTAATTAAATGGGAGACTGCCCATTTTCTGCCCCAATGCCAGGGGGCACTATCTGTGGCTCCTTTCCTCTCCTGCACTGCATCCCAAGCCTCACAGATGGCATTTTGGGCCCCAGAATCCTATTATTGGACCCCACCTAGTTCCTTCCCCTCAGGTGGCCTCTTCCACTGTCATACCGGGCAACATATCTCCCTGAGCTGGTTCTCTTTGGGTGTGATCCCCACACTGGGACCTTCAGCTACTAGCCCTGGCCCACCTCCAGGCCAGTCAGAACCCCAGGCCTTCAGCTCTTGGGCATCCCACACACTGGGCCCCTGGCCCTTCGACTCTTCCAGTCCTGGCCCCAGCAAGGGCCAGTCAGGGGAAACTCAGACAGGCCTAGGTCTATGGCTCTTGTCTCATTCTCTGCGGGTCCACCCTCTGGGCCCTCCAAACAAAGGGGTCACCCACCCAGTTGCAGGGGCTACAGGTTAAGGCACCCGCCTTTCACCAGGGTGGTAACTGGCCTGGCATTTCCTGGGGGCTCCCGCACCACTGGGAGCCCTACCAGGCCACCCACTCTCGGCAGTGTTCAGTTTTAGGTTGTACCCAGGACCAGAAGCCTCCTCTCCATCCTCTACAGCTCATCCCTTACCTCCAGGTGATATCAGCAGCCCTCCAGTCAGGCAATGTTGTTGCCTGGCCTCCAGCATCAGAACTGCCCTGATTATATGGGCAGCCCTAAATCTAAAATGGCTGCCTTAATCAAGCACCTGCTGGCTGCTGCCTTCTGGCCCTTAAAGTGGCAGGTACAACCAGCGCCGCAGTATAGTATGCAATGAGCACAGCACAGTAACCACCCATATTGTACTGTGTTTTACTACTTCCAAAAGGAAGTAGTAAAGAACAGCACTATAACAATATTGCCATGTGGTCATGAGTAGACACACCCTTAAGTACCATTCAGTACCATCCAGCCTTTAGCTGTCATCTGTCTGAAGTGTTCAGAGACTGCTTTTACACTCAATAGGGGTTTAAGTTGGTTTAGTTTTCCCTAAATTGAAACGGTGGGTTTTTTAAAACCCATGCTTCTGCTGTTTCAATTTAGGGAGAATTAAACTGAACTAACCCCCCCACGGTGTGTACATAATGGTGGAGGCCTGATCCTTACCTGCCTCTCTGGTGATGGGGGGTGGGGAGGAAGGTGTGAACTGCTGGTGGACCAAGCAGTCCCTGAGTTACACAGCGGCCTGGTGCTTCATTCCACGGCAGTGGTGGTGCTCCCCAGATGGCACCCCCAGCTGGCACCTGATCTGGGTAGTCCCGGGGCATGCCAAAGCCACAGGGGGACGCACTAGGTCCCTGAGCAGCTCAGGCAGGCATGTAGGCTCTAAGGGAAAAAAAAAAGAAAAAAATTAGGCTCCTCACTGCTTTTTTTCCCCCCTTCAGTCGAGCTGCCTGCCTGCATGAGTTGCTGGGTTGCACAGCTCCTGAGCTGCATGGGGCTCAGTGCTTCCCTCCATAGCTGCAGCATCCCCCAGGACTGCCTGGGCTAGGTGTCATTGGGCAGGTGCTGCCTGGGGGGCCCCATCACAGCAGGGAAATGCACTGGAGTCCCCCACAGCTCAGGGGCTGTGCAACCTGGTGACAGCTCAACCCCACCCACCACCCCTCCAACACCCCTGCACGGTCCCCACCGCCTTCCTGCTACCTGGGACTTCCCAGGAACAAATGGTTTGCCCTGGGGAAGAATAGCAAGGTAGCAGGAGAGTGGCGGGTTGTGATGGCTGTAGGAGAAGGTGGCAGGGATGGTGCATTGAGTGCTGAAAGCCCACCAAGCCCCAAGCACTTTGACTTCCAGTGCCCCATGCACTGTTGCACTTTGTTAGGTAGCAAACTTCCAACACCTCAGAGGTGTTTTATGTTGCTACATTACAAAGTCATTTCAAGTGGGATATGCCGCCAGGTGTGCAAAGAGCAACACCATTAAAGCAGTGCAAAGGGGCGTGTAAGCTGCTTTAAAGGCCAATTTTTTGGTGTGTACAAAGGCCCAGAGTCCTGGCCTTCCACACACACTGGAGAAGCGTAGAAGGATTGCATCAGGGAGACACTGATAAACATCAAAGGAGGGTTAGATTACCACCCTCTCTATGGCTTCATCTGGGTATGGAATCAAGCAATTGCTCCACCTTCAGGAAAAGCCTTTCAGACCCCTGTATATCAACTGTGCTTATGACAGGTTATCTAATTCTGACCAAAAGGCTTTATTTTCTCTAAGATGAATGACAATGGGTAATTGGGAAACAGGCAATTTCCTTAAAGAAAAATATTGCTTATATAGAACATAGCAAGAGCAAATATATATGTATATGTGTATGAGTGTGTGTGTGTGTGTGTGTATATAGATATATTTCTCTGTTTTCCTTGTGCTATAGATATATTCATTAGGGCTTTGCGAAACAGCATCATTCTGCTTCAACCTCCATTTCAACGTTTCAGTGGAACAGTGGGTTTTTTTGAGTTTTGTTTCATTTTTAAATCACTGTTCCATTTATTTTCTTTCATTGAAACCGTTTCACTGTTTTGATGTTCCATCCATAGACTATAATGGGGAAGCAAAAAACTGCCTATAACGTTGTCATTTCTAGCCTGATTTGGATGAAACATGAAGGGATGGTATCCTCTTCTGAGGGCATGAAGCCTGCCAAGTTTCAAAGAGATAGGCACAGAGGTTTCTGGGAAACTGCACCTCAAGTTGTTGACAAGTAAAACTGTCACTTGCCAGCAGCAGCAGCCTCCTGTGATCCGGCAGGTAGATCCAGGGCCTGCACCCCTAGGAGGAGTCTGGCACAGCCCAGGGGTGTGGTAGGGCCCCTCATCTGCCTTCTGGATCACAGGAGGCTGCAGTTGCTTGCTGGGGCCAGTGGCAGCACCAATCTTTCTGGTAGTGGCTGTGGGCTGCCCCCAGCACCAGTCCCAGGTGGCAGGAGCAGTCTCCTGTCATCCGGCAGGTAGATTGGGGCCCTGCCTGCACCCCTTATATATAAGGAATGAAAAGGGGTTATGTAATTCCAGTTTACCACATTTAACCAGCTCCCTATGGAAACCTTTTCAAATTTAACTTTCTAGATAGTTTTCCAAAGAGCCACACACAGATTCTGGTCTCAGCTTTGCTTCTTGGTAGAGTTTACAAACCCCCCGGATTGACTCTAACCATTCAGCCCCTCTTTTAGGAATTTTTAGATGTGTGATCTGGTAATGTACAGCTTGGGCAAAACAAAGTTGCTAATTTGATGGAGACAGAATCTGCATTTTAAATATCCATAGGCTACATCTAAATGAGACACTGACTGCACAGTTATTACTGCTGAGTCAGTTAGTACTTGCATACCCAAGTACTAAATGATTGTGCAGTAACTTGTGTTCCTGCACAGGAGTGTCCTGGCATGGCTTCCTGGTGATGCTGACTGAACAGTAGCTCATTACTACTGTGCAGTATCTTGTTACTGCTGTGCAGTAGTGTCATGTCATGGTTCATGCCCTGCGAAGCTACTGCATAGTAAAAATGAGATACTGTGCAGTAAGTGTCTTGTAGATGCAGCCATAGGTTCCTTTAAAATAATGCACATTCAAATCATAGATGGGCATCAGCAATATTAATTACATTTAAGTGGTTTAGCCTGAGGCCAGAATAATTGTGCTAGTTTGTGGTGGTGGTGGTGGTAAGGTGGGGGTGGGGGAAGTTGTTGTTTTTTTAAGAGCTAGGTCTCTAGCAATTGTCTGACACCACATACTGTCCTCTGTGTCAATATTCCATATCAATATTCCCATATGAAATGTTTACAGCATTTCAGTGTTGATTGTAATTAAGTATTTATGGGTGAGGTACAACATTTTCTGCTGAACTATCATGATGTGCCTTAGTTTTCTTTTTGGCCCTCTCTTCTTCCTGTCACATCTGAAGTGAAAAAATGTCAGTCTCTCAAAACTAAGATACTACTTTTGGGGCTAATTTAATTTTAAGGGGAATTTACAATGGAGTCAAAATCAGGGTTATAATGGTAATTTAGTTACAACTATAGCATTGGAACTATTTCATCTGCTCAGTAGTACCTAGGCAACTTGCGAAACAATGATGTATGTCTGTGTGAAAGGAAAAGACTGAGGCTGAAGAAGGCCTGTAACAGGGGGGCCTTCTCGGGGCCGATTTGCCTTTGGCCCACCTACCTGTTTCTGACCCAACTGCCTGCTTTCTCATGTGCCATGCCTTGTTGTTATCTAATTAATGATCTTAATTAAGTGGGAGGCTGCCCATTTTCTTGCCCCAGATGCCAGGGGGCACTATCTGCATCTCCGTTTCTCCCCTACATCACAGCCCAAGCCTCACAGATGTTACTCTCATTGGCCCCACACTGCACCCCAGAATCCTACAATCAGGACCCCTTTAAGATCCCTCCACCTTCATTCCAGGCTGCCTAGCTCCCTGATCTGTTCCCCCTTATGGGTGTGGTCCTCCCAGGACCTTTGGCTACACTAGCCCTGGCCTCACCTCCAGGACAGTTGGAACCCCAGGCCTTCAGCTCTGGGCATCCCTCATGGTGAGCACCTGGTCCTTTGGCCCTGCTGGTCCTGGCCCCAGCATTGACCAGTCGAGGGATTCCAAGTCAGGTTTATGCATCTATAGCCCTCTCTCTTGGGTTTCCTGACCCTTTTTATGGGGTAACCCACCCAATTGTGGGAGCTAGGGTTATTAAGGCACCCCAAACCACCTTTCAACAGGATGGTAACTGGTCTGGCATTTCCTGGGGGCTCCCACACCACTGAGAGCCCCACCAGGCCAGCCACTCCAGGCAGGATGCAGTTTTAGGTCATGCCCAGGACCAGGAGCCTCTAGACCATCCACTACAGCTCCTCCCTTACCTCCAGGATGATAGGTGAAGCCCTGCAGCCAGGTGATGTTGCTGCCTGGCCAGCCAGCAGCAAAATACTCTGCTTATATAGGCAGTCCAGAATCTAAAATGGCTGCCACAATCAGGTACCTGCTGGCTGCTTGGCTTAGGTCTTAAAGTGGCAGGCACAAACAGTGCCCTGCCACAAGGCCCCAAGGTACTCACATGACAAACTTGCTCCAGGTGCAGAGGGGAGTCCCACTGGAGAGGTAAGTAAGCAGACTCATTTCCAAAATGCATGCTCCCTCTTGCTTGGCAGAAGGCAGCCAAAAGAGCCAAAGAGGGCCAGCCAAGAGAGGACTACGTCTGGTGAAAGAATGGGACGCCAGAGGTCTTCACTGCTGACAGATTCCCACAGATGTCCATGGAGGAAGGAAGCCAGCACATGGGATGCACCACACTGAGAAGCCACCACGAGACAGCCAAGGGAGGATTAGAGTGGTGGAGAAAGGATCAGAAGCTGGTGAGAGAGAGAGAGAGCAAGAAGAAGAGCAGCCAGTGCGTGAGGGGTTGTGAGTTAAAAGGGGTAGTACTCTTTTACTGGTCACACTCTTCCCTTATTTTTTTTCCTTTTTTGTATTGGATAGGGTTGTGTTTCCCTTCAGCATGCCAGGAAGGCAGCAGGAGGGAAAGCTTCTTCCCTGGTAAAGGTGATAGTCCTGAACCAAGGTAGTTAAGACAGGGCAGCACCCACCATAATTTGATCTTGAGCCACCTGACCCCTCAACTGGGGAGAAATTAATTTACTTGAATTGACCCCA
>NW_017728910.1:9775939-9779923 GCF_001723895.1 Crocodylus porosus | reverse complement strand
ACCCAGAATGAATTGATCTAAGGCCTCACAGACCTTGAATGGGCTGATCCATTGATGAACCAGAGAGCCCATAATGAGTTAATTCTGGGATGATGGCAGAAATCCCAAAACAGAGAATCTAGCTTGTAAACTTGATGCAGGCAGCAGCCAGTGGCAGCCTCAGCCAATGTAAGATACAGCCCTGACTGATGTCACCTCAGAAGCGGTAAGGTTGGAGTGTAAGGGGAGAAGGAGCCCCATGAAGAAAACCCTCTGGGGAAGGACCTGGTGGAATCATCATCCAGCCTATGTTCAACTTCCAATAATACAAGAATATCCATCAAGGCATGGAAGACAAGAGTAGAATACCTGAGGTAGGTGGTGATGATACTCCACAGATCTTCCCAGTGGCACACAAAAAGGATGTCAGGCAGGCAGAGGCCTTGGCCTTATAATACTCATCCTTGACAGTCTGTATCACTTAACTGCCCATGGATTTGACACCTCTTACATTAACCTTTTATTAGTAAGTAGCTTTGCATACCTGAAATGTCTATAAAAATATGTATGTTTCAACAGCTTCTCTTAGGAGATTCTGAGGAAAGAATCTAAGTACAACTACCTGCATCTTTGATCAATATATAAGGTTAACCCAGTTCCCATACTTTTTCTGCTTGTCCCTTGATGTCAGTGCCAACAGATTTCTGATCAACAACAAAACACATTTGTTAATGAGATCTACCCGATTAACCTGAAAGGCTTTGCAATGAATTAACATGCCTGTCTTTTGGTGAGATCCAACATCCACAAAGAGGAAAATATTGTATTTATTTTAGAATTTGAAACATATATATTTGTTAAAATCAAAGGCATGATTTCCATTATATTTCTTTAAAGGATAAAAATATGTATTTTTCTGTGCACCGGGCTGTAATCATTTGTATCAGATCTTTCCTATTCCTGGTATAAAAAGCCTTTAGAAATGAATGACAAGCAGATGGCATATCATTATCTCAACTGGAGACTCTTAGATACTATTTGTCAGTCAGTGAATGCTGGCAAAGAGTGCTTTTGTGCAAGAATGAATAACCTGTGAAGTTTGCATCTGCTCTGATAATATTTGTTTAATGCCTACTGGTAAACATAATAACAACTTATATCATGTATGTTTCACATTTATTTTTCTTAGTTAGAAATGCCATTACTTTGACCTTCCTTGCTAAGTCTTGCTTTCTGCAATTTTTGCTATAATCTGCCATATTACCATATCCTTGTTTGATCACCTGTATGTTGTTGCTGGAAGTGTTTTTTATTCTATACTATACTCTAGGAAATGCTACTTCATTATACTACATCTGGCTTTTATTATACTAGTATACATACTTGTTGCAACATTGTCTATATACTGCAATTTGACAGTCCCATATTCTAATGTATGCTTCTAACTACTCCAGATGCTACCCTGATCCTAAGCGAGCTTGGTTAATGCCTTCACTTTTCAAAATGAGGATTACTTATTTCCTAGTTAAATTACTAATGTTCAATAATAATGAGAGTTGTTTCAAACCATTTTCAGATCTTATCAGTCAAGAAATCTCAAAACCATTATTCCTACTATTTGTAGAAGCAGGAAGTCATGGCACGAACAGTATGTTCCTTCAACAGTGTCTGTGCTACCTCAGTGAAAGTCTGCTAAGCAAAGAAACACTTCTGTAACAACTACTACCAAAGAGCCACCAGATGTCTAGTAATGAATTTTATGCTTTTTTCCCATGGATTATTATGTTTCCTGATAGTTCTGCTCTCTGTCAAGTACCAAAAAAGTAGTTGTTTCATTGTTGGAGTAAACTCTGATCTAAGCAAAAACTTCAAAATCTTGACACAATATTAATCACTTATCCAGGACTTCTTATCTAAGCAGATGTCTGACGCATAAATTCCATGTAAGGCGTCCTCAGAAGTTTGTATTGTTCCTTTAGACCAAAGGGTAGATATTTATTTTTTTTAGTATCAAGGCAACTCAATTCTTATCACAGTTACAGAAAACCTCTACATAACTCAATAGAAATAAATTGCCTGACTCTAATTAATCCCATAAAATGATAAATTATTTTTTTTAAATCCATACTTAATAGATATCCAAATGGTTATAAACCACATTAAGCTGAATGAATCAGATACCATCTGTGATGGGAAGCATATTGAATCATACAGATTAGATGCAAAACATATTGAGCTGAACAAAACATACTGTATAACAGATTTGCAGTCTATAACACACACTGAAAACCTGCTAAGATCAATTCTGTCTCATAACACTTTTCATCCAGAGTCCAATAGCACAGCACCATTCTGACTCATTTAGCTGATCAGTTACATGCTACTCCTGATTTCATGCGGTGATGATTAAGGATGAAAAATATCACAGACAGTTGACAACTGCAATAAATCAAAAAGCTTTGCTCAACTTTGCTTTAACTGTTTATACATAAATTAGATAAAATAAGATGGTTAGATGATGGTGACATACAGTAGGGTTTTTTTTCCTCCTGAAAATAGGTCCAGCTTGCAGATTTTATTGGCATTTTGAGACAGTAAAGTAAACTGACTTTAATGTCATTATTCCATTGGTAGGAGATGCTCTATAAGTATTACAGAATAGTTTTAATTAAGAAAAAAAGAAATTTCTCATTATAAGCCAAAATTGAAAGCCTGGTTGATACTATCCAGTTTGGACTTAAGAAAATAAATTATCAGCGTCAGTTTTATGAATTTAGTTTAGGGATTTTCTACATCACCCTATTTTTTCAGGTACTCAATGTCTTGATTAGTTGGGGACTAAGGGCAAAAACTGGAAATTAGTAGTCGCCCAAACTAAGACACTAAAGCTGAGTGCCTTCAATTTGAGTTAAACTTTCAAAGCAGCTTTAAAAATGCCATAATTAATGTTACTACTTCCCTTGCTACCAGCACTAGTCTTAATAGTAGTGAGGAATTAATAGATTTAATATGACATTTTGTCAATTATTTTTGAGGTTTCTATTAGGAAAAAAAACTACAATATTTACAATAGTTTTCAATATGAACTTTTGGAAAACTTCATTCTCAGGATTTAATCTTACCAATTCAAAGACTCTAAAATCAGAAACCCTTATGGCCTCATGCCTGTGCAGTTTCATTTATTTAAAAATTAATCACAGACTGGAAGAAAAAACTGTTCTCCATTCCCACCAGGGTTGACTTAAACACTCTGCCTTAAAGTTAGTTGGTTGTAGTCTCTCTCTTTATTAAAGTACTCATAGTGGTTTAAGAGTGACTGATGGTAAAAAGCTTTTTTTCCCTTTGATACTATTTTGTAACCATTATGTATTTTTATTTACAAAATGTAAATGTGCATTCAAAGGAAAATAATTTAACACACTCAAACAATATAACATATAACTTCCCCCCCCAAAAAAATCACTAACAAATTCTATAAAGAAAAATGTTGTGCTGGTTCATTATCATGATTTCTTGGCTTGTATCTCTTAGGTATGACCATAAATTGTATCTGACTGAAGGGCCCGGTGACAATGTGGGGTTGTTCATGGCAGAGTAGCTCCTATAAAATACCACAAGGCTGCAACCTGCAAAATAAGGTGAATAGGGTGCCACAGCACCCTAGTTCCCACTGCCTTGTGAGTACTCCTTGGTTGGAAAAAGGCTAAGGGAAATACTTCTGATAGAAACACACCCTCAATGAAGCAACAGTTCGTATCTGTTGCTATCTGGCAAAAGCTATAACCATTGAGGCACTGAATGTCTGGACTCATCCTAGCATTTATATTCTCTCTCAGTGGTCTAAAGTGGGATATGGTAGCTCTTGAGCAGCGTCTACTCCTCCATGCTCTTGCATAGGCATATACATTGAAAGTCTTGGTGTAATGGTCACAGGGCTCCATACAAGTGGATTCAACAGGCACCTGACTAGACCTTTTACACATATACCATGATCCAGAGGATCAA
>NW_017728910.1:9765452-9775839 GCF_001723895.1 Crocodylus porosus | reverse complement strand
CACACACACACACACACACACACACTACCAACTCAGGCATATGCACATCCAAACTAACCTAGGCACATGCATACTTATCACCAATTCAAACACATACACTATAAACCCCAAAAGTTAGACAATAATTAATTGTGCATACCCACACACTCAGTACAAATGCACAGATCACTAATTTGTATATCATACACACAATGATACACACATATATAGTGATATATAAATATATATCTATATATATATAAATACACATACACATATACACACACACTCACCAGTTCACACACATACAACCCACCTATACATAGGTAAGTTCCTAACTTGGATGTCACGGTATATATGTGTGTGCTTGGGGTTCCTGGGATACTTGGGGGAAGGTTAAGGTGAGAGAGAGAGAATTAAAGTGTAGGGAGTGAAAGTTGCCAGAACCAGGATTGGAACCAGTGGATTAGAGAGAAGCTGGTGAAGGAACTGAGGCTTGGGGTTACTTCAGGTAGACTGGGGCTGGAAACTGAGGCAGACAGCTGAGATACTGGAGGAGGCAGATAAGTGGTGGCAAGGAGGAAATAGTCAGGAAACAGACAAAAACCCAACTTGGGGTTTCAAAATAACAGGTTTATTAAACAGATAACACACTACACACCCCATGAAGGTATTGGTTCCCACACACACACAAGCACTCACAATGGCAGCAGAAGAAAGAAACTCAGTGGAAGGGTTGGAGTCCAAGTCCTTTGTCGAAGAGGGGGTAGGGGGTGATAGCTACCTATCCAGGCTGAAAAGGGGTCCTTGTCCAGTAGGCATTGTCCAAAGGGGGGTTGCCGGCAGGGCCTCTGGGTGGATAGGTGATGTGGCATGGTGCTGGTCCAGATGGAGAGGGCATCCCAGGAAGTCAGTCTTCACTACCTCTTTTTTGGGGCAGACTACCTATGATCTCCTATGGGGAGGGCCTGTCAGTCCTGTTCCGGAGGGTTCCAGATGTTGTTACTGAGCATGTGCAGCCTTAGCACAATGGTGGGTTGCCTCATTTTTTGCTCCTTGAGTGCTGAGGGTGGTTCCAAGGGCTGGGTCATTGGTCCAGGTACTGGTGTTGATGGTTCAGTCATTCAGATGGAGCTATTTTTAGACCTACTGCCATTGTTTCTCAAGCACCCTTATTCATCCCCATTCATTCAGGAACCAAGTTACATAGGAGGGGTAGGTGTGAGTCATGGGTTACACAACCAAGCCTGGGGGCAGGATGGAGACTTGACAAACAAAATGGCAACTTGACATGACTTATGCTAACTTACATATGTAGGCCTAAATCATATAGTACCAGTAAACCAGTAATTAGAACAGTAAAAATCAACATAAAAATAATAATTATACAATATAAAGGAGAAAAGAACAAAACAAATAGAACTTGCTACCAAAATAAAATGCTGAAGCTTATCCTATGTCTTAGCGCACTTATACTTACCTATAGGGAATACAGAGGGAAAGAAAATGTCAGAAATGGTTGGGGAAGGGGAAGGAATGCATTTGAAAAGAAAAAAAAAGAAAAACTGGAGGTTTTGCTACAAGCCTTGAAAGATATTTCCCTGGACAGGTTCACATTTCCCCTGTAAGAGATTGAGTGAATGCTTGTATGCATGTAGTTTCTACTACGGCTGTGCAAAATGGCACCGTTCCATTTCAATGTTTCGATGGAACAACGTTTCATTTTGGATTTTGTTTGGATTCAAAAGCACTGTTCCATTTTGTTTTGTTGAAAGTTTCACTGTTTCAATACTTTTTGATGTTTTGCCCATAGGCTATAATGAAGCAGCTCAAAACAGCCTATAACTATGTCATTTCTGCCCTGATTTGGATGAAACTTGCAGGAATGGTAGCCCCTTCTGAGGGCATGAAAGAGATAGGTGCAGGGGTTTCAGGGAAACTGCACCACAAAGTCTTGAAAGCAAAAAACTCATGTCACATGCATGTGTTAAGCCACAGTGGGGTCAAAACTGCAGGCATGGTAGCCCCTACTGAGGCAACAAAGCCTGTCATGTTTCAAGGAAATAGGTGCAGAGGTTTGGGGGAAACTGCACATCAAGCTTCAGACAAGCAAAGCTTGTGACATGCGTGACACTGTGTATGTTAAGGCGCAGCAGGGTGAAAGCTGCAGGCCTTCTAGTCCCTGCTGAGGCCACAAACCCTACCAGATTTCAAGGAGACAAGTGCAGGGGTTTCAGGGAAACTACACCTCAAGCTGCTGACAAGCAAAACTCACAACATGGGTGATACTGTGTGTGCGTTAAGGCACAGCAGGGTAAAACCTGCAGGCATGCTAGCCCCTTCTGAGGCCATGAAGCCTGCCAGCTGTCAAGGAGATAGCCTGGGTTCTGGGGCCCTGCACTCCTAGCTGCTGACAGGCAAAACTCATGACATGGTGGGGGGATGACACTGTGTGTGTGTTAAGGTTAGCCCTCACTCAGCTGACACCAAGGCAGAAAGCAGGCCAATTCAAACAGCGCTGCCTTTTATGCAGTTTTTCCATCCCTCTCCCAGAGCACTGGGATTGGAAGGGACCTCAGGGAAGGATGACAGTCACTGGCCAGCTACACAGTCAATAATAAGAGAAGTCCTTCCCCTCACTTCCTCCCTCTTCCCCTTCCCTCTCCTTACTTTAGTTTCTGTTCCCCCGCTGGCAAGCCCAGCTTGAGCTTTGAAACACCAAAATGTTTTGAAAATTTTAAAACATTTTTATTTGCCTCATTTCGTTTTGAGGCTGTTTCAAATCTCTCTGTTACATTTTGATTTTGCTGTTTCGAGCTTGAACTGAGACAAAACAGCATTGAAACGAAACTGCCAGCGAAATTTCGCACAGCCCTAGTTTCTACCGAGAGAATGGCAACCCTCCAGATGAAAGTGTAATGCCTCTCTGCCACCAGAGTCACTGCCAATATTTATATGTTCTTCTTTTCATAAATTTCATATTTTAGACTAGCGGTTCCCAGCCTAGGGTCATGCCCCAAATCAGGGTCACGGGGGGCCCTCAGGAGGGTCGTGAAGTGCTCAAGGAGAACATTTCAGGGTTTGCTACCGGCACTTCCAGGTTTGTTGCCGAGTGCAGCGACAGCATGTGGGGGGACACCCCCCCCAACAAGGTTAGGAAGCACTGTTTTAGACAATGAAAGACATGTTCATTTGAGAATGTTATTCAACAAAATAATATTTTAGTACCAATGCTGACCTTGTTTCCCAAAATGTTCATTATTCCACCACACAAAATCAGGCATGTTGATGTTCATATGGTGCTGTCAGTCATTGTCAAGCAATCTTTACCAGTCACGCTTAAATATAGCTACAAATAGCAATCTTTTTTTTCTTACACAGATCAAAGATTACTAATTACAAAATGAAAATGCTTTCAAATAATTTCCCTATGTTAATTTCTAATCTAATTTTAATTTTAAGAAGGAAAACAGGATGTTATTTCTAATAGGGAATCTTTCTTATCAGTGAGAAATATTCATCATGATAGTTCTCTTAAGATACAAAGAAAATAGCATGGAGTAATGCATATTAAAAATCCCCACTTATAGTAACATTTCTTATGAAAACTCTATAGGTTTATTTATTCATAGATCAAACATGTATTTAGATTGTAACTACATTAGATATTGCATAAAAAAACCTATTCCAGTGCCCATTAGAGTAATCAACTGATATTTCTCTGTTTCCTTTTCTGTGTCTCATACTTTTAACTTTTTACTTTCTACCTTTCCATTAATTTCAAAGCCTATTGATTAATTTTTCTTGAATAAAAATCAGTGATGGTAAAGATACCATTACGTCCTATAGCAGAACCCAAGAACTGTATTAGCTTTCTTTTCTCATGATGAATGTACCGTATTTCTTTTCCCCTACAACTCATTATTAGAAGTTGAAGTACTTGATATGAAGCTTCCTTAATTGCTCACCATAAGCACATGGAATAAAATTTGCCCGAAAAGGATGGAAGGTCTATAAAATGTTAGCATAGTTCTCCTTGCTTAATGGGACAATTCCCCCACTTAATACATGAGGAGCTCTTCCTGGGCACATCTACACAAAACACTACTGTGCATGGTTACTGCACAATTATTTAGCATTTACATAAGCAGATATTAAATAGATGTGCAGTAACCCGAGTTACTGCACAGTAGGGCTGGCAAACACCTTTTAAGTGACACTACTGTGCATTAGCTTAATACAACTGTGCAATAGCATCTCAGCACAGTTTTTGCCATGCACGCTATTGTGCACTAATATCAGGGTAGTGCGCAGTCGGCGTCTTGTGTAGACATGCGCCCTGATTTGGAAAAATAATTGTAATACTTGTTGCCACAGTGATTACTTTGTAAAAGTAGGATCTAAGAAAGGGAAAATATCTATTACCCTATTATTTCAGCGAGGGCAATATAAGACACAAGAACAGTAAAGTTGGCAGAGATGATGAGTGCTGGATTGTCATTCCTGGATATAGTACTCAGAATTGCAATAATGGTGGAAATGGGACATCACCTTTATGATCCATTTTAATTTCTAATATGTCAAACTATGTCTTTCACTTCCCTCTGAGGCTATTCTACAGATCAGTAAATCTCACCATCAAGAAGATTTGCTTCATATTCAAGCAACGTTGTATTTTTCCTTCCTAATTTTACCTATTTTTTCTTGTTACGCTCCATTTAAATGTGTTTTCTTCCTCCTATGTGTTAACTGTAGGCAGTGTCCTACAAAAATCCTGTTCCCAAAATCCCTGCCTTTCAGCAAGTTATTTATATTCCTCATAAGCCATCCTTCCAGGTTTCTACTTTGCTGCCCCTCTGCATTTCTTCCACATGGTTTCTATTATTTTATACACTATGCTGCTTTAAGATTGCATGGTAACGTGCTAGACACCACACAGTATATTTCAAAGACCATAGCTTCTACACAACCAGTTTATAATGTTATTTCATTAGAAAGAAGGCAACTTTAACACAATATGGTGGAGACACGGAAGACAGGACATACGAAAGGATTGTGAAAGCAGGTGTTCATTACAGTTAAGCACAATTTTAACATACTTCTATGTCTACGTCTTTGTCAATTCCCTTCTCTCTCGTATCTTTGTACTAACCAGGTGCCTAAAATAGGCTGGTGCCTTCTAATTGCAGCTGAGCTGTATGAAGTGAGGCTATTATTTCCCTATTCTGTGACAAAATAACCCTTGTGTTAAAAGAGCTGGAAGTATTATAAAAATATTAGGAGGACCAGATTATTCTATGCTTTAACACCTATATCCTATCTAGCTGGTACAGTTTATAGAGGTTATAGCTGTATAGAAGGTGTATACATTTCAAGATGATGAACAAGTGATTGACTGAGGAAAAAATGGTGACTTACAATGACATCAGGAGTAGAAATGTTATGTTTCTTTATAGGTTCTATCTGAAAACAGTTAATGGCAGGAAGAAATAGAGCTGGGAAGAATTATTTTCTCTACAACCTACAAAATTCCATGATGTTGAAAAATTCTGTCATTGCTTATCCTAGAGTGAACATAAGACATTTCAAACTTTTACATAGAGAGAAAGAGAGTTGTTGTTAGGGCACCCCTTTGCAGTTTGGGATCTCTGGTCTTTTATTCTTTTTGCAAGGGTCGGCAACCTATGTCTTACAGGCTGGATCTGGCCCATAAAGAGAATGGATGCAGCCCGCAGCCACTCAGGGAATCAGTAGCATATTACAGCCATGGAAGCATAGAAAGGGTCCCTAGGCTCCTATTTATTGTCTCTGCTACAGCAAAAGTGGCATCACCAGGGTCCTAGGGCCTGGCTTTCGTTATATATTCCCTTTGCAACATCTGCTGATCGCTAGGAATGTGCTGCAGCCCACAGCAGGGTATGAATCACAAACAGCAGAAAACAGTGGCAGAAGATTGCCAACCCCTGCCCTTATGTACTGGATGAGTGCTCCAGTTATTAGTCTTACTGCTTCCTTACGGCAAGTATCTCTCTCTGTCCCCTGCAGGAGTGTGCTGGGCACCATATCATTGCTTATCCTGGAATTCCTCTTTCCATCTGGATTTAGCAACTTTCCCAAAATTTTTCATGAAAACTGATACTTTCCCATTAGAAGTTTGGTTTGTCAAATCAGACTCTTCTAATGAAAAATACTAAACACATTTGCATGTAAAACAACTAATATATTACAACTGTAGAGGCAATTAGTAATACTTTTTTTTTCACTCTCTAGTTTTTCTTTCCAATAACTGCAATCCCGTTTACAAAAAGGTATATTAATGCGTGTGTATAACATGATACAAATACAATAGCACTGTATGTATAGTAGCTTTTAATGTATAGTAGAATTTGTTTAATTATAGGAATTTTTTTCATGGCTTCAACAATTAAAGAAGGTGTACTTGGTGTATATAGGTGATATATCCTCTTCATGTCAATATAGAAGGGTCTTATGTGTCATGGGATATAATGTAGGACAAAGTTCAGCAACCTGTGGCCTGAAAACTGGAGGCTTTGGATCCGACCTGTGCCTTCAGGAGCATTTGGTAGCAGGGGAAATGGGAAGGGGAAACTGGGAGATTCTATCGGCAGTGCTGTTGGGAACCCAGGGCATTGGCAAAGGGGAGAAGCGGAGGAGGTGCGTCATCCCAGCCCCCCACTGAAAAACATTGCTGACCCCTGTTGTAGGGTGTACAGAAGTGGTAGGAAAGTTGTAGAAACCTTTTGTAAATTTTCAAGTAGTACCTTTTATTTAGACTGTTGCAACATACTCTCTTGGAGAAGGTAAATAAAGGTAATTCTCAAGTAAAGTCACAAAGGGTATACGCAAGTGTTACATATAGATCACCTTAACTTGGTTAGGGTTATTGAAGTGTCTGGATGTGCAAGCATTTTCGGGCCTTAAGTCTCCCTAAAAATGCCACTCCTGATCTAAATTTAGTTCCCATCAGATGGGAACTTCAGATTGGTATGGGGTTAACCCAATGTAGCTAGGGTTAACCTGGCCTAGGGAACGCTTGCATGCATTCACAGCACAGCCCTGAGCTGGGACTGCCTAGCCACTCTCAACCAGTGTATATGTACATATATAAATATACACTTTAGTTAGTCTATAAGGTACAAATCTACCCTTCCTTCTACTTGATTTCATTAATGTCGCAGGATCACATAGAAGGTATATTTTCACACAAGCGCTTCATCTAATACTGTTTCAGAGGCTAGTGAAAAAGGAGTCTGTGTGCTACATTGACTGAAGGGTTTAAGACTCAGAACCTTCTGAAGCAGGGAATTATGTGCTTTTGTATAGAAACCATAGGCACTGAACACTTCTGAAAGGTAAGGGGAAGAGACTATGGAGATCTGTTTCCTATTCCTGTGTAAAATGTATTTTTGATTTTCATTAAAGAAACACAAGTCATTTCAGGAACTGTGATGAAACCATAAAAAAAATACAGCCATTGTTTAAAAAGCAATTTTTTATCACAGGATTTTTTCACCTTAACAAACTTGTTTGGATAGAAATTTGATGTCAAATGCCTTCATAGTCCCAGATAATAAAACTATGCTGAATTTGAAAAGGAAAAATAATGAAGTGAAACAAAAAATGTTTGTCACAATACTTTAATGTTCCATTTTTAGCAACATAAACACAGCTTTCTTAAACACATGCTTCCTTGAATAAATGAGCGTGTTCTACATTACCTTTTTCTAAATTAGTACTAGTTTTGGTCTAACATCAGTCTAAATGTAAATAGAGAAACAACTGTGTAATTCTCAAGGACAACATAGGAATTTGCCATCTGCACTGAAAACTTCTTGGTTTTAATCTACTAATTCAAAATCATTAGTCAACATGGATAAAAATGTGTGCTTTATCATTTGTTTCTAGCGTATTAGTTAATACCTATTCTTTAACCACATCAGCATATTCCTGTTCAGAGAAATGAACAAGTCAATGGAGTATACAGATCCTTGAACATTATATGTTCATTTGTACCATTAATGTAATTATTACTGATTAGTGAAAAATACAGGGGGAAAAACAAACTCAGGAATAAAAAGAAGAAGAAAAAAAATTGGGAGAGATGCAAATAAGCTAACTGAGAGAACCAGCAAATGATAAACTGATAATATGAAGGAAATATGAGATAAACAAGTATACTAGCTCCTAATCAGAATAGCCCTTAGTTTCTCAGTTTGGGTAGTCACTGTAATTCAGCAGGACACAATAAAGAGAAACAGGACATATTTCTTAAACCTTAATTGTACAATGTAGGACTGAAAAATAAGAAATTAATAAAATGGTTATTAAGCTTCAAATAGATTTTTATAAACCATTTCTATAAGATGATTACAGCATCTGAGAAAAATGTAGAACAGGATCTGATGGAGTAACATGCATAGGAACTCTTGCTAAGGGCTGCTGCAGCAGTCCAGTTGGTACAAGGGGTAGTGTCCAATTGGCTGGGCCCCAGAAGCTCCTGAGAGTAGGCAGCCCTGAGCCACTTGCCAAGGCAGTTTTTATACTGCTCCGGCCAGCACAGGGCAGGTTTTATACTGCTGGCTCCTAGTTCCCCCTGGCTGCCAATCTAGGAGGAGCTGGGCAGGGTTATGTTGCCCCAAGTGGTACACCTTGCCCCACACCGAAGTGCTTGTCCAGGCAAGTGCGCTGAGGCAGAAATCCCCAGCTCAAATTTGTGCCACTTCTATTTGAGTGCTGCAAGCACATGTGCCTGCATGTGTGGGCACGCCCATAAAGGTTAAATAAGGTAGGCGAGATAAGGTAAGAAAAGGTTTTCCTTCTCAGAACTAGTGTGTACCCTGTTTCGGTAATGCCCTGTCTGCTAAAATTGTTGGATATAGACTATAACAAAGTGAATTCATCAGTCAATTGTAATACTTAAAAAAATAATACAACAAAGGTATTACACAAGCAATGTATTTAGCTAAATAGCTAATTTCTGCAGTAAGAAAGGGGAGCAAGAAACATAAATATTCCTTATATAATAGAATAATAATCATAACAATACTGTTTATGGGTAACACAACGATCACATCCACAGATTTACATTTTTACTATTTGGTGTGTATAATTTAAAGTATTAAAATAAAAATTACAGTTGAAATCTTGGTCCCAATGAAGCCGATGAATATTTTGTCCTAGGCTTCAGGAGAGCCACAATTCTGCTCAGATGCACACTTAGTGCTAGATTTTCAGCAGTTGCATTCTGATTTGAACGCAAACAATTTCAAATAGGAATGTAGCTCTTGAGATTTCTGCATACACTGTGTGTGTACAGTGCTGTGCAAGTGACAAGACTCATCCTTATGCATAAAATTATTACTTTTTTTTGCTCCCCAAAAACTGTAAATCCTAAAACGGACCTTCATTTAAGGGTAATCTGAAAAGTGGACCTAACAACAAAGTATAAAGCGAGACGTGTGATAAAAAAATATGCAAAGTCCTTATATTCATAGCTGGAGTTTGGAAGGATCATGAACATTGAAGTCAATGGACTGGTCAGTAGGTGTATTTCAATGCTATGTAGTGCTAAGTTATATAGATCAAAGGCTAGCTTTACCGCATATCTGGAGATATTACCTTGTTACCTATTGAGCTCATTCTATTTACATGTCACTCTGCAAATGTATCAAAGGATATGGTTCTTGCCCAAGGAATTTATAATCTAATAGAGACATCATAAGCAATTTACTTCAAACATATAATATACTCCACATGAGTACTCAACTTGAAATGGAACAGATCTCTTGAGAGAGAATTTTTGAAAGCTGAATAGAAAAAAAATCTTTTAAGGAACAATCTAAAGAAACAGTGGTTTCATAGTTGGTGGTAACTTGGTGTCAAGTAAAATCATAAAGAAAAAAGCACTATATACAGACAAAATATTTGGTGTTACTGATAGTCAAATTCTCCTGTCAGAATACAACTGTGCACTCGCCAAGGAAGAATAAGAACTGTGGGCCCATATCAGATGGCATTTCAAGGCCTTTCCATAAATCAGATAATACAACAAATATGCAATTATGACTTGTTTCAAGAAATTGTGTGAATGTGACTTATTGCAATCAGTACCTAGCATGAGTTGTGATACTTATAACCTTGAGAATGGATTGGGTTTCCTTATCTTCCCCTTTGGGGAAAAGAAGTCCTTCCTTATGTCCAGCCTGAAATGGTCTTGCACTAGTTTATAACCATGCAACCTCGTCGTCCCTTGGGGCGCTTTGGTGAACAAACATTCCCTCAGATACTGGTGGTCACCCCTGATAAATTTATAGGTGGCCATCAGATCCAGTCATGGGTGGAGTCCCACCAGGTCTCTGTTATCCCTATGACATCATAATTATTTGCA